>NC_133771.1:216087357-216099943 GCF_003597395.2 Chelonoidis abingdonii
GGCTCCGGGTGCGGTGCTGTGCGGGGCGGGGGCTGAGCGGGGCAGGGGCTCCGAGTATGGGGCTGTGTGGGGCAGGGGCTACTGGTGCGGTGCTGTGCGGGGCAGGGGCTACGGGTGCGGGGCCGGATCTCCGGGGGCGGGGCTGTACTGGGAAGGGGCTCCAGGTGCGGGGCTGTGCGCGGAAGGGGCTCTGAGCGCCGGGCTGTGCAGGGCAGGGGCTACGAGTATGGGGCTGTGAGGGGCGGAGGCAGCGCGGGGCTGTGCGGGGCAGGGGCTCCGGGCGTGGGGCTGAGCGGGGCAGGGGCTACGGGTGCGGTGCTGTGCGGGGCAGCAGCTCCGAGTATGGGGCTGTGCGGGGTGGGGGCTGAGCGAGGCAGGGGCTCCGGGTGTGGGGCTGTGCAGGGCAGGGGCTCCGAGTATGGGGCTGTGAGGGGCGGAGGCTGCGCGGGGCTGTGCGGGGCAGGGGCTCCGAGTATGGGGCTGTGTGGGGCAGGGGCTACGGGTGCGGGGCGGGAGCTCCGGGGGCGGGGCTGTACGGGGAAGGGGTCCCAGTGTGGGGCTGGGGCTTCTGGCTTTCCTGGTGCCTAGCCGCTGCTAGGTGGAAGCAGTACCTACAGGGCAGCTCAGGGGCACCTGGTGCCCAGAAGTTGGGAGACCCATGGGATGTGTGGGAGAGCAGAGCCTTCCCGGGACTATGGTATCATCCAGCCCCAGCAACACTTCAGGGATGATAAATACTGTGGATCTAGGGAACAAACTTTATTCCCAGCTCTTGGCTGTGCCCACTTGAGCGAGGGGCAAATAGCTTTCCCCCCAGGAAGGAAGTGTGACAGTAAATATGTCTGTGCCCAGCCATGCTGTCCAGCTCCAGTGTGCGCTGTCGGCCTATCCCATTCCCGGTCTCCAGTGGTGTAAACATGACAAGCTACCCTAGCAATGTGTGTGCTTGAACTGTGGCCACCAGAACTGGATACAGAATTCCAGTAGCGGTTGCACTAGTTCCAAATTAAGAGGTATAATAACCTCTCTGCCCCTGCTTGAGATTCCCCTGTCCACGCATCCAACCATCGCATTAGCTCCTTTGGCCATGGCATTTCATGGGGAGCTCATGCTCAGCTGATTACCCTCCACAGCACCTAAAATCTTTTTCAGAGTCCCTGCTTTCCAGGATAGAGTCCCCCAACCTGTAAGTGTGGCACAGTTACTTTTAGCCATATTAAAACACATATTGTTTGCTTGCATCCCGTTTGCCAAAGCGATCGGTGTCAGTGACCTGTCTTCTTCACTATTTACCCACTCCTCCAATGTTTGTGTCACCTGCACAGTGTTATCAATGATGATTTTATATTAATATAAATGTTAAATAGCGTAGGGCAAAGAACTCATTCCTGTGGGATCCCTATAGAAACATACCTGCTCAGTGATGATTCCCCATTTACAATTACATTTTGAGAGCTATCAGTTAGCCAGTTTTTTATCTTTTTAATGTGTGCTGTGGCAATTTTATGTCATCCTAGTTCTTTATAAAAATGTCATGTGGTACCAAGTCAAATGCCTTATAGAAATTTATTACATCAACAGTATTCTCTTTATTAAACTTGTAATCTCATAAAAAAATACTGAGTTAGTTTGACAGGACCTATTTTCCTTAGACCCATGTGATTGGCATTAAATATATTACCATCATTTAATTTTTTATTAATTCAGTCCCATATCAGCCATTCCATTATCTTGCCTGTGATTAATGTCAGACTGATAGGCCTATAATGACCTGTATCATCCATTTATCCTTTTCACATATTGGCACAACATTAGCTTTCTTCCAGTCATTTGGAACTTCTCTGATAGAAGTACACAATATCAGGATTGGAAGGGACCTCAGGAGATCATCTATTTCAACCTCCTGCTCAAAGCAGGCCCAATCCCCAGACAGATTTTTGCCCCAGATTCCTGGATGGCCCCCTCAAGGATTGAGCTCACAATCCTGGGTTTAGCAGGCCAATGCTCAAACCCCTGAGCTATGAAAATCAACATTAAGGGTCCAGTGAGCTCCTCAGCCAGCTCCTTCAAAACTCTTGGCTTAATCATTTCCCAGTGGTTTACCAATATTTTGGAGAAGAATCAAGTCACCGAAAGAGAGGTTATTAATTATATTGAAACAATCAAGGCTTTTTTGAGCTAGGCAGGTAAGAGTCACACAGTAAGGCATGTCTACAGGACAGGGAAAGTTGGTCTAAGCTATGCAATTTGAGTTATGTGACTAGTGTAACTCAAGTCGATGTAGCTTAGAGCTACTTACCGTGAGGTCCACAGGGGGCGCTCTCCCGTTGACTCCCCTTGTGCTTCTCCAGCCGGTGGCGTACAGGAGTTGACGGGAAAGGGATCTGCGGTTGATTTAGCAGGTCTAGTGAAGGCCTGCTAAATTGACTGCCGATGCATCGATCTCTGCACATGGAACCCCTGGTAAGTGTAGACAAGACCTAAAAAACCAGTCCTATTGTCTTGTATAACTGACCATTTATAAAGGTGCCTGTAACAACAGCAAATCACCTAATCCGCTACCAAGGCAAGAACCACATGTAATCAAGTCTGAACTGTTTTCCAAGTAGAAACTTTAAAAAATAACCAAGAGAAAATTCAAAAGTTCAACAAAAAAGTGAACAAATCAATTCCAGACGCCTTTGATTTTGGGAACTGCTTGTTCAGTGTAGCTTCTGATCCATTAGTGGCAGAGATCCAATTTCAGTCTCTCTCGCTCATAGTCCAATTCAACCTCTAGCATCTTGAAATAATCATCAGCTAAGAAAGGGCACATGTCCCCCCACAGCCCAGAGTAAAGAAAACGAGAAAAATGTAACACAGCTGTTGCAAGAAAGCTGATAATCTTTTATCTGCTCCATGGGACCAGCTCCCCTCCCTGCCCCCCCCCCCACAGCACTGCAGCTTCCTGGAGATTTTGGGGGTGTTTCTCCCACTGTATCTCAAGCCGCTGAATAACCAAGACAGAGAGCCCCGCTCCTTCCAGTCATCTTAGGGCTGCTATTGGAAGCTACAGTCAGAGTCTATGGTCTTCAGATAGGCTTTACTGCAGGGTTGCAGCTTCTGCTAACTTCACTTCCTGCTGCTGCTGCTGCTGCTTGATGAGTTCTGATTTGTATGAGGAGAGAGGCAGGGCCAATTTCTGCCAAAGTGAAGAAAATTCACTGGGCGCCTAAAGGTGGTCTCGATAGCTATTGGTTTTAAGTTGGCGAATTTGGGTCATTTACTCACAGTAGGTTGAATTTTAATCTCAGCCACACTGGTGTAGCTGTGACCCTCTGAAGTTTGTCACTGACTGCACTGGAGTTGCTGGATTTACCTGGATGTAAATGGAGAGCAGAATCCGCCATTGTGACCTTTACTGTCTGTCCTGTGAATCTGAGGGGCCCAGCTGCACTTTTCAGTCTTGCAGCTCCCATAGTCACTGTTGCGGTTCTGGGCATTTCCTGTGCATGTCTGGAATATCTGTGCTAACCAGCCACTGGCCATTCCACGGGAAACATGAAAAGATCTCTCCCTTCACCAGCCAAAGGAGGCAGAGATGTAAAATTACGGCGTCTCTCCCACATCCCAAACAACCGCCCATATGTAATGTTACACATAAATATGCTCATGCACATGCTGATTTTATCCTCATCTTTTGCGCTGCTGTCATGATTTTCTCATCGCAAGCATTATTTATTTATGAGGTGCATACGTGAGCATTGCAATCTAAAAATGAAAGACACGCTCAGTATAGATGGGGTGGATCCCATCCCTTCCAGTGAAGGATGCCTGACGCTTTCCATTGTAGGGCCCTATTTCAGTTGCTTAGAAGTTTGCCAAACATTAACTGCTTGGGCTCAAATTTTCCATTCTGGGTGTCTGCTTCAGGCTAATTAAAATAAAACAACCCATAAATTCCAGGCAAAATGGGTTAGGTGTTTCCAGGAGGGATTTCAGGAAAAAATATATTATGTTACCCATGTTCAAAAATTCTGGTGCCCCCAAGCTTTGGGGCAGGGTCTGGACATGTTGCAAAGGGCTAGCCTTTGTATTGGGGATGCTTCTTTTGCTGTCCCCAGAAAATCTGACCAAATTTTCCCAGGTTATAAGCCTCCAAGGAAAAAAATCTGTTTGCACATACTTGGGAGAGACTTACTAGAGCTTCACAGCTTAATTCCATCAACACTGAGCATGCTCCATGTGGGACTTTACCTGGGTTTGCAGTTCTAGGTTGCTCCAAGACAGGGTGGGGCATACGCGGAACTGACAGCAGGGAGCCTGTTTCTCCTGTACTCCCAATGACCACTCCCCCCACCCCCAGGACTCAAGCAAAGTGGAGGAGGAAGCCATCTGACCGGAATGCAGAGAAGGAACGAACAAGACCTGGGAATAGGGTGGGGTGGGGGGGGTCATGGAACCTGGAGGATGGGGGAAGACTGGGACCGGTTGGACAAGTGGACTGGGAGCCAGGGGTGGGGGATGGGCAGAGGAGGCTGGGACTGATTGGGCAAGGACTGGGAGCCATACAGGCAAATGGGGAGGATTCGGAGCCAGTGTTTGGGGGGGGAGAGACTGAGCCTGGATGAGGGGTCAGGTGCAGGGGGGCTAGGACTGGCTGGGAAGGAAGGTTGGGACAAGGAGTTGGGGGGGGCATTGAGGGTGGACAAGGAGCCAGGGGAGGAAGACGGGGACTCGGGGGTGGGGGGCTGGGGAACATGGGTGTGCAGTGACAGGAGGCCAGGGGAGGGAAAGCAGCCAAAGATCAGATGGGGAATCGTGAGGTGGGAACTGGGGCTGACTGGGCAAAGAGCCTGGGACTGGGATGAGAAGCCCAAGGAACAGACTGGGACTGGGATGAGAAGCCCAAGGAACAGACTGGGACTGGCTAGCGGAGGAAGATGGGCCTGAGACATGGAGCGAGGGTGGGAAAAATACAGGCCGATGGCCAGGCTGGAGGGGATGGGGCAGAAGATTCTACGCTCTGCTTCCGAGTCTGCAGTAGAAGGAACCCTGAACTGCACGTGCCATAAACAACTGGACACGTGACAGATGTTAGTTACGTTCCTTAATGTACTACAGATGGAGAACCCAAGATCCCTGAGTCTCACCCCTCCTCTGCTGTCAGCAAATATTTGTGATACCCGCTGGCAAAGAGTGTGTCTCATCCCCCTCCAGTGCTGGTTCACAGAGAGGATGACAACCTAGTATTGCTATTAGTTATTCTGTTAGCTCAAGTGACTGAGGCTAAAGGTTCCAGCCCTCCTGCTGCCCCAGATGGGTCTCAATATGATGACACATCATGGAATTTCTATTTTTTTCAGTTTGCTTTTTTAAATTCTAGGAAATTACACACAAAAAGCTAAGTTAAAAGAACATTATTAAGGTTGCCAATTCAGGCACCCAAGAGTTAGGAAATGCCATAATAAGATTGCCTGTGCAACCTCAATTTTGCCCCCTTGTCTGTATGTAATTAGATGATAATGTACTATTTTTGCCACAATACCCCGACCTCATTTGGTGCACAGGATGGACCTTCTTTGAGGATGAATCAGGCCTTTGTAGTGAAGATGGAGTCTATAGACCTCTCTCTACCTTAATTGTTGCAGAAGTTGGAAGATGTATATAGTGAATGAGACAGGGGACTGCAGGAAAAGAAAGGGTGGTCTTGTGTTTACGTACTTTGAATGCTACCCTGGAAATTTGGATTTTATCCCTGCATCTGCCATACAGTTCCTATGCGATGTTGGGCAGGTCACCTAAACCAGACTGGGGTGATCACTAATTCCTCGTTTTCTGGGCATCTGACAAGTGCCCTATGCCTCATGCTGCTGAGGAAGGTGAAAAACCCTCAGGGTCTCTGTCAGTCTGACTTGGGGAAAAATTCCTTCGCAACCCCAAATACGGTGATCAGTTAGACCCTGAGCATGTGGGCAAGACCCACCAGCCAGACACCCGGGAAAGAATTCACCATAGTAACTCTGAGCCCTCCCCATCTAGTGTCCCATTTCTGGCCATTGGGGATACTTGCTACCTGTCACAGGTGGGCCACATGCCATTGTAGGCAATCTGATCATATGATGGCCTCCATAAACTTATTAATATAGGGGTTTTGTCCCCACCGCTCCCCTTGGATGGCTGTTCCACAACTTCATTCCTCTGCTGGTTAGAAACCTACCTCTAATTTCAAACCTAAACTTGTTGATGACCAGTTTATATCCATGTGTTCTTGTGCCAATGTTAGCTGCTAATTTACATAATTCCTCTCCATCCCCGGTATTTGTCTTTCTGATGTATTTAGAGACAGCAATCACCTCTCCCTCAGCCTTCCTTTGGTTAGGCTGAACAAGCCAAGTTCCTTGAATCATCTGTAAGGTAGGTTTTCCATTGCTCTGATCATCCCAGTAGCTCTTCTCTATGTCTGTTCCAATTTGAATTCACCTTTCTCAAACATGGGAGACCAGAACTGCACACAATATTCCACCTGTGCCTTGTATGATGGTGGTAATACTTTCCTGTCCCTATTGGAAATATCTCCCCTGATGCACCTGAGGATTGCATTAACCTTTTTTTCATGGTCACATCACATTGGCAGCTCATAGTCATGTGTGGTCAACCAATATATGCTTCCACCTGACACATCCCCATCTTATAGCAAAACTCCTTCATGTTAGTCCCTAAGTGCATGACCTTGGACTTTGCACTATTAAAATTAATCCCATTTCTACTACTCCAGTTTCAAGGTCAGCTAGATCTTCTTGTCCTCCTCCCTACTGGCTATACCTGCCACCTTTGCGCCATCTACAAATTTTATTTGCACACTCCCACTTTTTGTGCCAAGGTCAACAGGACTAAAGATCCTCGGGGTCAGATTTTAAAAAGTCTTGAGCAGCCTTAGGGTGCAGATAGGCACATTGTGAGATTTTCAAAAGCACCTAGGCGTCTCATTCCCATTGAAATCCACCAAAGCTGGGTGCTTGGGCATTTTGGAAATCCCACTAGGTGCTTATTGTTGTTAAGTGCTGAAGGCTGGAATGTTGCTGCCGTGATAACGCAGTCCAAGGGCTGCTTTGAGTTTTTCCAGCTGCTCTGTGTTTATGTCCCTGAGACGCCAATGTTATTAACACAAGCATAGAATGCAGCCTGCTAATTTAACAGACCTCAATGTTATTTATAAAGAACGACCACTGGCATGGTTCAGTGACAAAGGCACTCGGCCAGGTTTATTGCCCTCAAGGCAGTCCTAGCACCCCATAGGAGTTACAGGCCCAGTAACACATCAGTGCCCAGTGGCAAGGAGAGGCTCAGCCAGTAATGGAAACTTTTGCTGTCCCCTTGGGCACACAAAGGGTTAAAGTGAGGCACCCCAATATTTATAGACAACTTCCACATGTGTTTCAGGACACCTGCTGTTACCTCCCTCTGTATTATGCTCGAGGTGTCCTGGGCAAAACATCCTCTTATCTAGTGTTAGCTCAGGATGTCCCTGGGCTAATCTTTTGGAGTTCTCACATATACCCAGTGTCTGCTGCTGCTTAGAAGTGCCTGTATTTTAGCCATGTTAGCAATACTTTTGCCTAGGTCATGTATCGGACAGTGAACTTATAAACATCTGCTTTAATCCATGGACTGACTTTGGTTCACAGCCTCTGGTTCAGGCCTCAGATCTTGCACCAGGCCCTGTGCTCCAGGCTCTCTCTCGTACACTTCTCTGATCTGTAGGCACCTAAATATTTTACTAATCTGCCCCTAAGGGCCTAAATCATTTTTTAAAATGGGACTTAGGCTCCTAAGTGACTTGGATACTTTTGAAACTTTTGCCCTTAGTGCACAATCCGCTGTGTAAGCCAAGGGACTGCTCTCGTGTGTAAATGTTTGCTGGGTCAAGGTCACAGGCCTCAATCCTGCTCACTTTACGCCCTGTGACAGACCTCTGAAGATAATAACATTTGTAAATGGCATGGATGCGAAAAGTGTCACTGCATCATTAAATGTGGACTTCCAGTTAGATGCAGGAGTATGCACGCACAGGTCTGGAAGTGCAGACATTAAAAATTGGTTTAGAAGCAGCCCATGAGCTTTGTCTGACGGCTGAAACGCAAGTTTCATAGTGCAGCTGACATAGTGCTCACAAGAATCAATGCAAGGGATGTAGTAAGAACATCACAGACAATTCTTTCCTGCCTTACCAAAACCTAATGCAGTGTAGTTAGTTTCAGCTCAGTTTCCCTCCTCCCTTTGCACGGGTGCTGAGATGATGGATGTTAAGGGTTTCTCCTTTGGCGGAGACAGAGGAAAAAGACTATATTTGGGGAAGGGATGGTGCTACATGCAGGTGTTTATGACATTTAATTGCACCTTGTCATTGTATCATTCTCAAAGAGCTCGCTGGAACAATGACTAATTTCATCAGAACAGCAGCTGATGTTAGCTGCCTGACATCTAGTGCTGGGAGTTGGAGATGCAATCAGGTTGTCACTATTCTGAGAATTATTCTTCAGAAAGGTCATAAGAGACCTCTGTCCACAGTCAGAAGAACTTTCAGTAAGCAATACAACCCCCACTGCCCCCACCAAAAACAAGAGACTAGCCATTTCTAGTCCCAGATAGTGCACTGGATTCTCGACTGGTGTAAATCAATGTAGCTCAAACATCAATGGAATTTTGCTAATTTATAGCATCTGAGACTCTCGCCATGTGTTGTGCTTCCTCTATGGAATATCATTAAAATATTTTGAAAACACTACCTTTCTCCCCTGCCCAGCAGAGGAGTCTGATGGGTGTACGCATTGTTTGGGAAGCCTCCTGCAGCCCTGTGACATCTTGTCCCAGTGGTACTCCGAGGAGATGGGAGTGGGGAAAAGTCCCACGAAGCCAGATAGTGATGTGGAGGTTTGAAGGGCTTCAAGTCTAGTCAGATTTTAAAAAAAAAAGTGGTAAGAATAGTTTTGGTCCTAGACCTGCCTCTGAATTTCCCTGCTAATTTGCAAGCACATTTTCCTGTTTTTCCACCCTCCATTGCAGGGTGAAAGACCCACACAATTGGGAGAACCTGACTGTGGCCCTGATCCAGCCCTGAGCTTCTCATGGGTAGACCTCTGTACATGCATGGAGCGATGCTCAATTAATGGAGCTCTGTGCTGCCACTGGGCCTCCGCTCACAAAGATTGTTGTAGAAGTGTGGAAATTTACTCAGGTGACTTAGGTCTTAGGACTTAGGGTCTGTCTACACTGCAACGTAAGCCCAGGTTTAGTAGGACTCCAGTTAGGTTTGTTAACCTAGGACTTGAGTGTCTACACTTGTTTGTAACCCCAGGTTAGGAATGGGTCCCAGCCTGGGGCTTCTGCATCTGCACTGCATTATGGAGGCCCGGGGGCAATCACCCATCTCCCAGAGTTCCTAGCGCCTCCACAAAATGTGGCTGCTTTAGCCCTTTGTTCATGGGGCAGTGTGGGAAAACTGGACTGTCCACCACACTTGACTGTTCAGAGGACAAAGAAAGTCGGCCCGTGAGATTATGGGATATGTTGGCAGACACCCAGAGTTCAGTGAGGCTGCGTCCACACTGCAAAGCAATAGGGCTGGACTCAGGGTCCTGGCCTGACTCAAGCTTAGACCCTCCATCCTTGTGGGTCCTGGAACACTGGGTCCTTGTGCTTTGTGTGTAGATGGAAGGAGGGTTAGGCCTGAGCCTGAGTTCAAACCCTGGGCTTACATAAGAGTCCAATAATGCTGTTTGCAGTTCTGGGGCTTAGCTGACTGCACAACGGAGACAACGAAATTGACTATACTCAAAGTGCTGTCAAATGCTAAAAGTAAACCAATGGGAAAATAAAGAAAATCCATTTCTCTAACTATAGTAATTTAGGGGTCAGTTTTAACAATGAGAGGTAAAAAAATGTAGAAAGAAGTATGATTTGTAAGTTAACTATGTCCTTTCAAATCCCACTGTTGTATGCAGTGTTGCTGTAGCCATGTGAAGATTTCTGTGTAAGCTCGAAAGCTTGTCTCTCTTGCTAGCAGAAGTTAGTCCAAATAAAGCTATTACTTTACTCACCTTGTCTCTCTCTTTGAAATCTCAGCAGACATTTCAGAGCCTCAGCTGGCAGTGCCTCTCTGAGGTACAGTAACCACGTGTAGCTGAGTCCTTCTGGGCTCTGCACCTTAAAAAGGGATAGGTTACACTCAGGACAAGGAAAGGCATGAGTTTATTGTGTGGAAAGTACAGGAGACATAAGAATGGCCTTGTTTATATTGTATTTTTGGTTGGCTATTGCTTATTTGAGTTTAATTACAAAGCTGCCTGACAGGAATGTGGATGAAAACGTTGCTGGCTTGGTTGAAAGAGAACTGGAAAACCTAGAGAAGAATCTTTGCTTAACCGGGATGTCTTATAAATTTTCTCTTCAAATGCTCCACGTCCACTTCTGCCGCTAGGCAACAGCATTTGAGACACTCCTTGTAGTGGATATCTCTTGGCATATGAACGTATTGGCTGCACATTGTATGACTGTTGTCATGCAGGGCGCTATTACACGGTGAAGCCAACAAACAGTTCAGAATGCACGAACATGACTCTGTGGATCAGTCGCTTGGTGAAAACAACTTGTCCTGTTGAATGAAATCCTAAAAGGCATGACAGAGGAGTAGTTCAGTAGGGCTGTGGGTGAGGGATCATGACACTCAAGAGACTTTCAGTGATTTGAACATTAGAGAGGAACTGAGATTGGGGACACTAACTTAGCAGACTGGAATTGAGACTGTAGGAAACAGAGGAGAAATCTTCACTATATGAAACCTTCAAGGAAATGAAAATGTATTTATCTAAAGGAGAGTTCTGAAAGAACCTCTGGTTCCATCAAAGACCAGACACTGCACTAGACAGACCCCTGTTATGATATGGTCTGACCATTTTTATCTGCTTAAAAAACAAAGCTCAAAGCAAGAAGCTTCAAAGATGAATGAAGGGCAGAGAGACCTGATGCCCTGTGGCAACGAACTGAAACAAAGGAATACAGAAATGCCAGAGCAAAAGGAATAAAGTCCTGGCCACTAGACCACATTTCATCGGAGGCCTCCAGAGGTCAGAGAACAGCACCTCAGCAGTGCTCCCAGGGCAGTGGCAATGGAAAGGCATAGAACAGCAACTAAACAGTAAGAACAGGAGCTCTGTAGAAGGCAGGGAAGGAAACAAATGGAGAAGGATACTCAAAGCAGGTGAAACATTGAGCAAAGGCTAGTGAAGCATAGCTCCTATGGGGAGCTCCTTTAGCTGATAGCGGTCAGGAAGGAGTTGATTTCAAGGATCCATGGGCAGCAGACTCAGTCCTGGGTGGCACACAGCGACCAGTGGGGCATAACTCTTATCCCGACCTGTTGCTGCTGCCCTTGTGGCAGTGGTTTGGACTCCTCTTTGAGAAGTGCTAATGCACGTGAAGGGAAAAACCCTCTCTGTGGTTCTTCAGAGCCTCCTGCTTTCAATTAAAACAGAAGCAAGTGTCTCAGTATTACTGATCACAAGGGTTAAAAAATCATGAGATTTAAAAACAGCAACAACAAAACTTTGGATTCCTTTTATTTGCCTTCTGCTGTCAACCATGAGGGCAAGAAACTTCTGAATTTATTTTCAAATGACAGATGAGTTTCTCTGTAATCACAGAACTCCAGGGGCTGGGGTTTTAAGAAAACCACAAAACATGATGAGACTCCCAATAAAATGGAGAGTTGGCAGCACTGGCACTAGCTATTGTGGCTCCAGAAAAAACCTGGAAAATGTGATCCAAGTGTAATGGATGCCTATTTGGACAGAGTCTGAGAGGACAGCTCTCGGTGTGAACTGCCCTGTACGTTGTAATGAGTGCTAAATCAAATGGCAGTGAGGATACTCTAAATGTCAACATAATGAGTTATTTCACTGCCCATCAAAACACATTAAAAAGGAGAGGCAGAGTCCCATGGAGATGGACACTTAGTGTGAGTGTCTGTTCATTTTGGGTAACCCTTTCACAACATCTAGTGGGTCAGAGCGTGCGTGTGATGGATTTCACTTTTCTGAGGATGGAGATCAGCTTTAAAAAACTGGGGAAACACTGGTTTAAAGACCAACAAGTGAAAGCCAGGGAAATCTTATTAAAGGAGTGCAAGCCCCATCTGTAAGAATCCGACCAACACAGTCTGGGGGCATGACTCTGGTGCACCGTGCCAGATTTCCTCTGCTCCAGAAGCCTGATCCGCAGTAAAGTAGATATGGCCAGTGGGGTTGGTGGTGGTGGTGCTCCTTCTGCTTTGGAACATCTCCAGATACTGCGTCAGCAATTCCCACGTAATCCCCGCATAGCTGCTGGTGGAGGTGCAGGCCCAGATTCCTTTGTGCCCTGGAGATCTTCACCTCCCATCCAGATCTCTCATCCTTTACAGCCTGCCTCACTTCTCCTAGCCCTACATCCCATCGGGGCAGGCAAGCTCCACCCCCCGCCAGCTCCCTGCTGCCATGGGGACACCACCAGAATTGTACCCCCCTCTCCCCGCGCCAGCTCCCTGCTGCCATGGTGACACCACCGGAAT
>NC_133771.1:216103411-216170267 GCF_003597395.2 Chelonoidis abingdonii
CACGCCTGCTTCTCCCAGGTACGCGCACATCTCGGAAGTCAGGAATTGCCAATTGATAAGGGAAGTAAAGGGATACGAGGAGAACTCTACGGCCAGCTGGTTAAGAACAATACAAAAGGTTTTTAAAAATATTTAAGTGACAGGAAGAATTTTGACACTGGTATTGGTCTATTATTGAATGAAAATGGTAGAATTATCCCTAATAATGTGAAAAAGACAGAAGTGGGGGGAAAAAACAGACTATATTTTTCACTCTTTTTATTCCACTAGTATCTCAGAACGATGTTACATAGAAGCTACTAAAGTTAGGCATTTTGTAATCTGCAGGTCCAGGTAACATGCATCCAATAATTTAAAAAGAGATGGCCGAGGAACTTGCTGAACCATTAATGTTGATTTTTCAATAAGTCTTGCAGCACTATGGAATTTCCAGAGAGTTGAAAGAGACCTAATGCTGTGCCAATTTTTAAAAAGTGTAAACAGATTGAGCCATGTAATTATAGTCCTGTCGGCTTTATATCCATCCTGTGCAAGATAACGGAACAGCTGATACGGGACTCGATTAATATAGAATTAAAGGAGGGTAATTAATGCAAATCAATGGGGGATTTGGAAAGCAGATTCTGTCAACATCCAATGTTGACTTTAAAATGGTCATGGATGGAGAATCTTAATATTTAGGGCTTGTCTTCACTTAAAATGCTGTAGGACCTCAGTGAAGACACTACCTATGCCTACCCTTCTGCATAGGTACTCCACTTCCCCAAGAGGTGGTAGCTTTCTCCCATTGACCGAGTGTTGTCTACACCAGGGAGTTGGTCAGTTCACTGTTCTTCAGGGGTGTGGATATGTCACATCCTCAGCCATATAGTTCTACTGACCTAATTTCCTACTGTAGACCATGCCTTAGAAAAGTAGCAAGTACTAGAATTAAAATCAGCTGAAATAATTTTAATTGTTTTCCTTCTCTTGTCCTCACCCCTTAATATTAGTAGACTGAGTTTTTTCATTACAAAGGAGATGCAAGTTAAAATAGAAATAACTGAAACATAACCTATTAGAATTACACACTACCAGCAATAAAAGACTTTGAACCATTATTGTTATTTATTTGTTTTTAATGAAAATTAAGTTTTATATAGAAAAGTTTGATTGCAATATGTAATAAGGTGAGTTGCATGCTTTACAGCTTAGATATGACCATTGAGACAGACCAGCGTTCTGTTTTTGTTTCAGAAATAATGTTGATATTTGGAACCCATGTCGAACAACTATGAAGAGAGGGTAATGATGATAGCAGCAGGGGATTTGCAGGAGTTTGTTCCTTTTGGCCGTGACCACTGCAAGCACCACCCTAATGCCCTAAACCTTCAACTTCGGCAGCTGCAGCCAGCCTCTGAATTATGGTCTTCTGATGGAGCAGCTGGCTTGGTGGGATCCCTTCAGGAGGTTACAATCCATGAAAAACAGAAGGTAAAATTGTGTGTTCTGATTCAGCATTTATTTTAGTCATTAAGCCAGATGCTTGAATATTTGAAAAAGAGCTGCAATGAAGTGTCTTCAGTAAACTATGTGCACAATATGTTCTGAAATAAGGCAATGCTAGACTTAGGCAATCCTCTGCAAGAGAAACATGGAATAGTGGCTTGTATTGTTCAAGCAGATTATGAATTAAAAAGAGAGTGAGAGAGAGCATACTTTAATGCACTATTTCCCATTCTGTGGGTATAAAAAGATATTGACATTTTGATTTGCTATTATATGCCCCACGTCAGCAAAATGCTTAAATGCCTGGCTAACTGTAAGCATGTGTGTAGTCCCATTGCAGTATTGCCAGCCTTGAGATCAAGAATCGTGAGTTAGACCCCAAAAATCATGGATTGGCCAAAAAAATTTTTAAAAAAACCCCTTCAGTGCCACATCTGCCCATCTCCTCCTGAGGCTCCTCACCCAGGCCTGGTGAGGGGTCTCTGTTCAGCCTTCCAGTTTGGGGAGGAGCATCTTTAGGGGCTCTTCACCCCACCCTATCCTTAGGCCGAGTGTTGGAGGGAGGAGCAGAGGAGCCTTCCTTGTTTGTCACAGGAGGCAGAGCTGCATGAGCTGATAGGCTTTTTCTGCTCCCTCATGCCCTCCTGTGAAAATGGCTTCAGGTTGCTGGGAAGAGGTGGGGAGAGAGCTCTTCAATCAGCAGCTCTGGTGATTGTGCCCCAGGGTGTGGGGAAGGCAGCCAGTCAGAGGGGTGTCCCCTTCCCTCCCCCCATGGGCTCTAAATCTCTAATTCACATGAGGACTGGAGCATCTCATATCATTGCCAGACTGGTTCCAGCCCCAGCTCAAATCCTGTCACAGCAAAAAAAACCAACCAAACAAAAAACCCCCCACTATGATTTGGCCAAACTGCCATTGACTTCTGTGAGCTTCCACAAACTAACTGTTGCGATAACTACACTTGCATTGTGAGTGGAAGCATTAAAGGGAAATCCGTACACACAAAGTGTACCACTTTAGCTGTGCTAGTATAGGCCATCTCCTTGTTAAATATATGTTGAGATGGATTAACATATTAAAATTAGATTTTTTGCAGTTTAAAAAAAGCAAAGTTTTTGCCAGTGAAAAGCTGGCCAGATATTGCCTCGGTGCTGAAGAGAAGCATTGTAATTATTTTTTTTTTAAACTCTTGGAGGTCTGTAATGAACCAGCCAAGACAATTTCCAGAACAGATCCCGAAAGTACAGGAGAATGTGTAACGTCTATTCTGATGAATAGAGATGTACATGCACGTATCTGTATACATCAGGGTAACAGTATACCCCAGTACATTGACTACTTAGGTATAAGGTTGAAAGGGCTCTCAGTGCTCTTTAACCTCAGAAACATAGTGGCATAACTGCGTGTTGTTTTTCTTGTTGGTGGAAACACTGTGAGGTTGTTGTAAAACAGTAACAGGCACAGAGCAATTATGGGGCTGGAACTCGTCATCAGTCTCTGCAGATAAGTCAAAGAGCAAATGAGCATGGAGTGAAGGCTACCCTCTCATTCATAGGTTGCTTTCTCTAGGACTGGATTCAGATGAATTGGGAAGGGAAGTCTGCGCTACAGTTGTTCATGCTGCATGTACTTGGGGAATAAACATAAAATTGTAGCTTGTGGGGCTATCAGTCTGACACCTTTTAGATTGTGTGGGAACAAACTTTCGTAAAATCTGAGGCCAGCAGAAATGTTTCCTTGATGTGTTTTTTTCAAATTTCAGTGGAAAAACAGTAGTTTTTAAATAAACAAACATCCCCTGTATTGTTTGCAAACCAAACTCTACACAAATGAGAAAAACTTGAACACAAAACTGGTTTTTGTCCAAGCTGAGAAATGCAAAACTAAACAGTATAAATAGAGGAAAAACAAATTGACTGAATCATCCAAGGTGGTATAGTAGTGTTAGGTAAAGAAATTAAGTAGCAATTTTAAAGTTATCACTTTGAATATCTAGGCCGGTCCATGAACTGTGTGCATACCTGCCTGAAAACTTGAAGCTTGGTTTATTTTTAAAATAAGTGAATCTAGGAACAGGAAGAGGCCCTCTAACCTAGCTCCAAATGTTTGCTTTTTTCCTCTACTTGCTTAAACTCCAATTTTTTTTGACTACCATAAGAAAAGATTTTTGGGAGCCAGTAGAATGCAGAATTGGTTTCAGCTGCCTTATGCAGTAGAACTCCTATTTTATGAACTAATTGGGAATTAAGTATCAGGGGGTAGCCGTGTTAGTCTGGATCTGTAAAAGTGACAAAGAGTCCTGTGGCACCTTATAGACTAACAGACGTATTGAAGCATGAGCTTTCGTGGGTGAATATCCACGTCGTCAGATGCACACGGGTGTTCACCCATGAAAGCTTATGCTCCAATATGTCTGTTAGTCTGTAAGGTGCCACAGGACTCTTTGTCGCTTAATTGGGAATTGAGTTCCTAAAATTGAACATCTCAAAATTACAGTAGGTGCGGTGCATAAGTTGCAGTATGGTGCACTGCATTTCTTGCTTCTTGTCTTTCAAACCACTGCAAAGCAATTTCCAGTGCATTGAAGGCACCGGGATGTGAAGGGATGCCAATTTATTCTTCATCAACATCACTTTCGTTATGTGATTTCTCCCTTACTCCCATACACACACAAATCAGGAAAAATTGTGTGACAGGTTTGTGATGTGATTGATGTTCTGCTGTGATCAGGATTCAGGCAAATGCACTGAGGACTACAGACTTCCTTCCTGCTCGCTTAAGAAGAAGGGAGAAAAAAAAAAGAAAAGAAAAGGCCGTACAAAGACAACCCAAGCACACCATGAACAAAGCAGGAAAATTGAGTGGGTTTCCTGACACAAGGCAGCAGAAGGTTCCTGATGTGTCTTCCTGGTTGGATTTTCTGTTGGTGCGGAGCAAGGATAGTAGACACAGCACTTCCTGATAAGCAGAAGGTTGTCTGTGTTCTCCGTCTGGCACACTATATATGATCTTGTATCCGATTGTGAGTTCGGATTTTTCTGTGTGTATGGAATATTTTTTTTAAAACAGGGAAAACTAGAAGTTGAAACAAAAATCCAATCTCCTCTGCAGTGTTGCCTCAGATCTCGATTTGATTAATTTATAAAACATAAAGTTATGCCACACTTTCAGATCACACTAGCTGTGAGTCTGTCAGCCTGCCATTGAGAGGAAGTTGTGACTTTTTTTAATTCTTTTGGTTTTCAGGAAAGTTGGCTTTTAAGGAGAGGTGTCAGTGATGTTGGGGAAGAAGTGGAATATGATGAAGAATTGTATGTGGCTGGCAATATGGTCATTTGGAGCAAAGGAAGTAAAAGCCAAGCATCTGCTGTTTATAAGGCTTTCACTGTTGACAGCCCTGTTCTGCAGGTACGAACTCGGAAACTATAGCCATTGAATGGGTGCATATTAGCTAATCAATACTAGTTAACTGAAATGTGGCTTAAAACCTCTCTTGGAGCAGGGGGACATTCTGTTACAGAATACAATTAAAAAAGAGAATTTGGTATTAATACCAGCTTGTCTTTCATAAGTTACTGCATATTATTTTTGGTTTTTAGGCTTTATGGTGTGATTTCACTGTACCACAGGAAAAATCTGAGAAAGTCGACAGTAAGTTTCATTCTTATTTTACTTTACTACCAAACTACTATTTTATCTGAGTTTAATTTTCTTGACTTGGGAAGTGATGTAGTAATTGAGATGGGATATATGGGCCAAAGTGTTAACATAACCCAGTCACTGTCCAGCACTTAACAGTGGTAAACAAGTTGTGAGGTTTGATGTGGAGACTTCAGGCCGCTTGACACCATGGCAAACACACTTTTAACATTCTTTTATTAAAGACACAGAAAAGAGGGAAAATCAGTTCAAGCATTTGAAATGTAAAGCATCAAGTAAGGCTTTCATTGTGCCAACATCCCTTTTTACCTTTCCCTTTGGCTGTTGACAGGTTTTAGAAGGAAAAGCTCCCTTGTCTGACAGTCTCTTAGACGTTATCAGAGATGGTTATAACTGTTATCCCAATAGGCGTTTGGGATTCAGCTGGAACTGGTAGAGGTGACAATGTCATCTGGGTCCCTCTCTTGCTGGCTTGTTCTGGTCAGGTGGCCAGTCAGGATCAGGATAATGAAGGCCTGGGGTTCCAGAAAATCGTAAGGAGTGACAGCTATGATGGTGTACCTCACTCCAGTAGCCTCTATCTGTTCTTTCTTTCTGTTCTTCTTTTTGTTTTTGTTTTTTTCACACTTACCCATAAAATTTCTTTCAGTTAAGGACCCAGAAGGGAGTGATGGGTGGAATAGTCCATCCTTATTATTTTGTTCCCCAATTAAACCTAATATCTGATATATCAATTTTGACTCATTAACGTATGGCTCCACATCTCCTGTTTTTAAAAAGCGTCATTTCAACACAGTCCTTGAATCATATTAACTTGACCTTTCTGTTTAGACTAATTCAGTTATTCTGTCTCTCTTCTTACTTTTTCACATCAACATTTATTGTTATAGGTTATTGTAATGTCTTATGAACTGTTACATACTTTTTAGAGTTACCCTCTCAATTTGGGTAAATTTGTAGGCCCAGTTGTCACAACAGAAACTAACCAACCATTTTAGAATTGCACAGCTAATAACAAAAGTCCCTACTTTGTGTACAGAGAAACTTCATGGCAGGACTAAAAATTATTTTTGTGTTCTTACCCAATTTCAGATGGTGATGAAGTAGTAGAAAAATGTATCTGCATATTGCAGAGCTCCTGCATAAATGTTCATAGCATAGAAGGACGGGATTACATTGCTTCCTTGCCTTTTCAGGTAAGTATATTTTTTTAAATGCTCTCATTTATTTTAATGTGCATGTTGTTGTAGTTGTTGTTCCTCATTTGTCTTTTGGTGTGGATGGTGCTTGAAATGTAGCTATAATCTAGTAATCCTTGGTGTGAATTTTTAATAATTGTACTAACAAGTGAGGGTGTGACAAAGCAGAAGTGGGTATGGCTTAGTGCAGGGATTGGCAACCTTTGTCATGTGGCTCGCCAGGATAAGCATCCTGATGGGCTGGACTGGTTTGTTTACCTGCCGCGTCTGCAGGTTTGGCTGATTGCGGCTCCCACTGGCCACGGTTCACTGCTCCAGGCCAATAGGGGCTGCGGGAAGTGGCACAGGTCAAGGGATGTGCTGGCTGCCACTTCCCATCGCCCCTGTTGGCCTGGAGCTGTGAACCGCGTCCAGTGAAAGCTGCGATTGGCTGAACCTGCAGATGCAGCAGGTAAACAAACTGGCTCAGCTCACCGGGGTCCTTACTCTGGTTGTCTGCGTGCCAAAGGTTGCCGATCCCTGGCTTAGTGGATCAGGATTGAGACTCGGAAGACTTTGTTCTATTCAGTGTTCTAACCTGAAAAATAAAGAAGAGCCAGAGATTCTGAAGTGCACTGTGAACATTGTTATTGCCAGTTTATTTTACATGGAAGATACTCGGACACTACAATGCATGGATTCTAGGACTAGAAGGGACCTCGAGAGGTCATCGAGTCCAGTCCCCTGCCCTCATGGCAGGACCAAATACTGTCTAGACCTTCCCTGTTAGACATTTATCTAACCTACTCTTAAATATCTCCAGAGATGGAGATTCCACAACCTCCCTAGGCAATTTATTCCAGTGTTTAACCACCCTGACAGTTAGGAACTTTTTCCTAATATCCAACCTAAATGATGGGTCACAGTACAAAACCTTTAGATAGGTAGATGCCAAAACTTTCATATAGGTCAGAAAACATGGCTTCTTTTTGCATATTTCTCTTGAGAGGCTGTCAGTCTAACACTAATCAAATGACCTAATCTCTTGTTCTTAGTATATTTTCACATTTGTATATTGGTTGTGTTCAGAAATAGGATGTGGTAAAGCACAGATACATTGTCATCCTATGTTGAGGTGTTTTGTTTTACATATATAACATTGTATTCTGCCCTAAACAATAGTTAAATGTTTTGGTTTTATCGTAACCGGATGCTCAAGTGCAGGAGCATTTTAAATTTAAGCCATTCAGTTTTTAAAAGATTTCTGTCTCTTGTAGGTAGCAAATGTCTGGCCAACAAAATATGGCTTGTTGTTTGAACGCAGCAGCACTTCACATGAAGTCCCTCTGAGTCCACCCAGGTATGTTGTGAGAGTGGTTACTGAGTGTCTTTGTTGTGTTGTGGAATAAGTTGTCTAATCTAAAGCAGTGAGATGAAATTTTAACTGTCCTTTTAGTACAAGTGTTGCTGTCTACCAAAGTGGTGTGAAACGCATCAGGACATTGGGATGTGTTGAATTATGTTTCCATTCCATGCACAAGTAAGATTTAGAGTGTAAACGTGGAAAGAGTAAAGACATTCTCGGCTACAGTGCCCACACTGGTCTGAGCACTGCCGTCAAGCTCCTTTGCACATGTCAAACACAGTATTAGACTTTCAGCTTCTGGAGGCAATGTCCCTCCTGCGTGATTCTCTTACACCAGCTGGAGACTCTGCTTTGCTCTTGGTCCCCTGATGCAAGACCCACCTTGGTGACATGTCAGTGTGACATGCATCTGACGAAATGGGTATTCACCCACAAAAGTTCATGCTCCGATACGTCTGTTAGTTTATAAGGTGCCACAGGACTCTTTGCTGCTATGTCAGTGTGGACTCCATTATGAAATTAAAGCCTGTGTTGTAATGCACATACCCACAAGGGAAGAGTTGAGGTGTATTTGGCTCTGGAAAGGTGTCTGGCCTGTGTCTGGAGAGAGAGCAGCCAGCAGGAGCGTAGGTTTATGGTGGTTTTGTTGAGGTAAGGTTGAGCACTTCTTACCTCTTTATATTTAAATCTCCACTTTAATTGTGCATTAAAAATGTTGGTGTATAAAGTAGGTGTTAAAAATTGTAAATGGATTATTTCATCCACCTTGTATCTGCAAGGAAAACTCCCACAGATAACTTGCTGCATGGCTTAGTCTGGTGGCTAGGGCTGCACTGCTGTGTATCTGGTTACATATTAAGGCTTGGGGGACAGGGGAATAAATATGTTGGTAAAGCTGTTTTGTACAATGCCAATCACTGTAGCACTGTTAAGCAAATGCAGGTGAAGGTGTTAGAGCTGTGTTGGGTTATGTTGTGCATATACAGCAGTGTGCAGGGTGCAGACAATGGACACACAGCTAGCATGGGTATAAATAGCATGTAGACGGTAGGGCACTGCTTAGACAAGTAGAGTACAGACATGCCAGAACCACAGGGTATATGCCCTTCGTGGCGTTCTGCACACCCAAGCAGTGCCTCCCATGTCTACACAGCGACTTTTAGCAGTCTAGTGTCCTGCTGCCTCCTCCAGCAGGAGCCTTACACTGTACTGCCAGGTTTAGCTGCACACCTCAGGGAGTGTGGATGCAGCTGGCCCTTCACTGCAGCATGTAGCTACGTGTGCCCTACATGGCATGGGACGTGTCAGCACAGTCTTACGTTTACGTATCTTGGATACATCTCCCTGGCAACTCTCCATTCCAAGTTGTGCACCATTTCTGGGCTCTCACCACTACTTAGGCCTCTGTACCCGATTTATTAGGACATTTGGCAGTACAGGAGGTGGGGTTTAAGCATCTAAAAGGGGTCAGGGCTTTTGGGAAGTTGGTCAGAAGGGCTTGGAAGCTGGGTGGAATATCAAGAATTTGAAGGGAGAGGCTTGTAGAGACTGGGGTTGATCCTGAGGCCTGACAAAGGTCAGAGTCTCTTTTCGCACAGCTTCAGGGGGAGGCAGAGTAATATTCTACCAGACCTTATTACTACAGGGTTCTGGGATCTTTTGCCCTGGGGCTGGAGTCACAGTAATGGTGGTGGATTGGGAAATTCAGTCAGGGATAGACAAAGAAAGAGTGGCTGACTCCTTCCCTAACTCCAAGACACTGGGGATCAGCTTGAGAACCCCTTCTCTGACCTCAGTATGTGCTTTTCTTCATCAACACAGCCAGGAATGGATTAGGATTCTTCCCCCAATCAATAGGCGTAAAGCAGGGTGGATAATTATCAGAGATTAAAAACAATAGATTTTAAAATTTTAATTAAATACATTTTTCATTTTAAAAATAAACCTATTTAAAACTAAGTTTTAAATTGACACACTGTGTTCAGGCCTACGCTTACTACAGTCTATTAAAGTCATTTACATTCAATTAAAAATCCATATTCAAGTACTGTAGTGCATATTTGCTGCTGAAGTTTAAAAGAAAGTCAAACCACTGAACTGGTGGAAGTCCCTGGCTAAGCAGCTAGAACGAGAGTTTGTTGAAGTGCTAAACCGCTTTTGACAGTAGTTGCCTCTGCAGGTGCAGAGAAAATATTTTCTTCATTTCACTTTGTTCAACTAATTCATTCAAAGTTGAGAAACCAATTAGGAGTTTAAAAAAAAACAACAAGGAAGCTTGTTTTCCTTTTCCCATCTCTGAATACAAATGAGAGAGTGAGATCGTCCAGTTCTAAAATCTTGAAAAACATGGTGACCAGAACAATCAATTCAATTCATTAACTACAGATAATGCTACTTTTGTTTGAAGAACCAGTTAGTTTTAAATGCAAAACGTGTTTGGATGGTAAGAAAACAAGATGGTATCCAGTACTTTTAGGGTAGGTTTATTTAACAAAAATAATTGTAAAATGCGATTTTTGTGACATTTTAATTGAATTCTGATTTCCATCCAAATGCAGCTTGATTCAGATCATGAATAAAAAAATTAATTTTCTTGTGAAGAAGCGTGATGATGAGGCACTCATCTCAAGTGCCTCCTAATGGCTAGGTGTGGTAACATGATCTTTCCCACTCATATATGTCCCTTGTAGGTTGCTGATTTCGCTAGGCAGGTCTTCAGTGGTTCAGCACTCTGGCCAAGTCACACAGTCAAATGGATGAACCCCTTCTGGGGTAACAAAGGTCCAACAAGGACTCTTGGTGTGCCCTTGTTAGAGTCTTCAGCCTTGTCTCTGGGGCCTTTAAATCCTGCTCTTCGCTTAGGCTTTCTGACAGGGCCTTGTCCTCTTCTCAGGGCTTAGGCCACTTTCCCAGTGGCCTGTGGGGTAACCTGGGCCTGCCCATTGCTCCAGGTCCAAACCCAGGAACCCTATAAACACCATACACATACTGCTGCTTTTAATTAGTTCCTGCTATTCCCTGGGCCTTCTCCAGTGTAGCCCTCTTCTCTTCCCCTTTACCTCAGGGCAGAACTTGTCAGATCCTCTTCCTCCTCACTGGATGCCAGTGCCACCTGGTTCTCTCTCCAACTCCTCTGACCGGCAAGGAGCACCCTTTCTCGCTCCTCTAGTCCCAGCCAGGAACTGACCTGTTCAGGTCCAGCAGCTCCTTTTATTTGAGCCTTTTATCGAATTGTACCTACCTTTGCTGCTCCTTTTGTGGGGTGGAGTGGGGTGAGGTGTGGTAGTACCACGCATCCTCCAGCAGGGGGCCTTGTAGGGCCATGTGCACCCTGTCACAATAAGAAACATGTTCACCATTTCCCAACATAGTAAAAAAAGTAAAAATTAAGACTCTGAATAAATGTATGTTAAGCTGTAGAATTGCTTAAATAAATGTATCATCCTGCTTAGCAAAAAATACCAAACGTCCTGTAAAGGCTATAGTTATAGTTGCCAATCAACATATTTTAGTGATTACCAATCAATGAGAATTAACCTTTTCTTTAGGAAAAATAAGTTCAAATGCAAAGCAGGATTTAAATAAATTATTTAAATCAGTGTTTCCTGCAGGCCAGTTTAAATCGTGATTGACATTGATGATTTAAATCGGTACATGCTGGCATAAAGCCAGGATGCGGCATTGGTTGGATTTAGGGAGTGGCTTGCGTAGCTGCCTTGGAACTATGTGCATCCATCCCAGGGTATGTGGTTCTTATTTTTAACCATGCTGAGATACCACAGTGAGAAGTGTGCTCTGAATAGCTAGGGAGTGACCCATTATTTAGCAGTCTGCATTTCGAAAGTTTTACATTAAGAACTTCCACTTTTGTCAGACTTGTGAAAGTCATGTGTTCTCCATAAGGACTACATCTCTAATCCAGTTTGAACATACAAAACTGAGCTGCTTTTTGGTTACTGACTGTCAAAGTCCATGAGAACAGAAAAACGGTTTCTCTGATCCTATTGATGTTTTTCAGAAAACTTCTCCAGTGGCATGTGCTAAGTGTAGGAGGAGTCTTTCAGGTGAAAAAGCTCAAAAACAGAGTTTAGAACGTCACTTCTGAGCATGCATGCCAGCACTTGGAGCCTAGTCCTGCCTTACGGTGTGAAGTAACGAGGCAATCATACACACAATGTTTCAGCTTTCCAATGAGATCTCAAACTGACATTCAAGTTAGTGGTGGTCAGTCGAGATCTCTTGGCTCTTCAGTCTTCGTGTGCTGCCACGTTTTTATCTGGTAACTCCATGTCTATCTAAACTTCCCTTGCAATTTCAGTTGGATTCCTCATTTCCTTTTCTGAACTGTTAAGCATTGCTCTGTGCTGTTAAATAGCTGTATCCTTTCAGTAGTGGGTGAAGTGTTCCAAGTTTATATAGTAATATCAATGTAAGTTTTCTCAGCTGCTCTGAGATAAAGTGTACTAGAGAAACAAAGCTTGGGGTTTTTTATTGATGTGTTAGTTGAGCCACACAAACTATTCTTCATGGAACATATATGTCACTTGTTTATTTTTGAGGAGTTGACTGTTAAAATTGCTGTGGGTGTTTGTGATCCATCTGTTAGATTTTACAGCTTGTTAATGCTTGATTTTTAAATATATTTTTCCATTTCCTTTCCAGAGAACCTTTGCCCACTATGTTCAGTATGCTACATCCTTTAGATGAGATAACACCTCCTCTTTGTAAGTCTGGAAATAGGTTGTCTTCATATTAAAAAAAAAAAAAAAAAAAAAAAAAAATGAAAATCCATAAATAGAAATGAGTCATTCAGCAGCAATATTATTGAATACAGCATTGAAAGTTTACCTTCCCCGTTTTATAGTCTGTATATTACAAACTAATGAATTATCAAATATCTCTTTTAAGAATTTAGAAATGGATTATTTTAGCTGCTTCTCTGTTGTTAGGATTTCATGTGTGCAGTGTTGTTGTAGCCATGTTAATTAAATTAATTTATATTAAGTTAATTAATTTAGGATTTCATGTCACTTAGGACCTGTCAATATGAATACTTAGTTGGTGGAAGCTGTGGTGTAAATCTACAATGCACTCATCTGCCAGGTGCTAACTGTCTGCATGCACCCTGCTGCTGTGCAGTAAAAGATTCCATGTGCGCATTGGTGTAGATTTCAACCTGGCTTGCTGCACAGTGTGCATCTGTGTAGATCAGCGGCTCTCACCCTTTCTAGATTGCTGTCCCCCTTTCCAGAGTGTGATCTGTCTTGCGTATCCCCAAGTTTCACCTCACTTAAAAACTACTTGCTTACAAAATCAGACATAAAAATGCAAAAAATTATTACTGAAAATTGCTGACTTCCTCATTTTTAGCATCTAATTATAAAATCAATTGGAATATAAATATTATTCTTACATTTCAATGTATAGTATCTAGAGCAGTATAAACAGGTCAGAGTCTGTATGAAATTTCAGTTTTTACTGACTTTGCTAGTGCTTTTTGTGTAGCCTGTTGTAAAATTATCTAGATAAGTTGATGTACCCCCAGGGGTATATGTACCCCCAGGGGTATATGTACCCCCAGGGGTATATGTACCCCTGGTTGAAAACCAGTGGTGTAGACAAACCCCGTAATTGGTATTGTAACTTTAGGATATTTAAGGTATCTAAAAAGATCTCTTTGAATGGCTGGCCACCGAGGAGGGATTCTACAAAGGAAAGAGAGAGTGGCTATCTTGCTTGGTTACATTTGAAACCTTGCTGTCATTGAGCTGTGGTGATTGACCCGCATGTTACTGGGTCTGGAGTCATGATATTCACATTGCAGCTGACTCCCCACACTAACTACATCCTTCTTGAAATTGTAGCAGAGTTGTAGCTATAGTTAAGATTAAGTGTTGCTTGCTGTTCAAAGGTTGATTATTCTAAGTGCTCTAAAATCCACATGCTTTCTTGGATTGCTTTGAAATCCCCAAGTCCTCTTGGGGGTGTGGAGTGAGGTTAGTGGTCTAAATTTGGGGTGATTTGAGCATCCATGGGGCCATCTTAATGACGGAGTTCCCTGGGCACAGTGTAAATTGGGGCCTCTACCATATTACAGTAGGAAATAAATAGGAATTCTTGCCTTAAAAAACACAACATAGTGGTAATAGGAAAAGTTTTACATGTATTCAGCTGCTTTAAAAACTTCACTGTCTGGATTTGTGGGCAGCAAAGTCATGAGCGACATCTGAAAATTCAGTTTCCTGAAGCTCATGGGGTTCAATGTGTCAAAGATTGGATAATCTTATCTTTAAACACATCACTGCTGGGGTTCCCTGTCTGCAGGGGGCTCTGGGCAGGTGCCCAGTTTGTCTGTGCCTTAGACGTCCCTGAGCAGCCATGCACTGTGAGCTTGGGCCTTCCCTGGGCAGCTTTCCAGGAATGTGCATTGTTCATGCTTTGCCTGCGTTCTGCAGAGGCTCCTTTTGGAAGTTTTGCTCTCTGACCAAAATTTCTGGTTTAAATGTGATATTTTAAAGTGCTCTAAAATCCATATGCAGGCTTTGATTATACACTAGCAGTATTATTAGCAGGAAGATGGAAGACTCTAGTAAATGGTTAGGATGATGTGTTCATCCTGAACATAGAACTGAGGGTGATCAAAAGCAAGCAAATCATAGGGCTGCTTGGTCAGGGGGTGTCTCATATGAGCTGCTCTTAATGTTTCCAGAGTTTTTTTGGTGCAGAGCTAGAGAATATAGGGCATTGTAGCAGTGAGGAGAAATATGGGTGTGTGTGTGTGTGTGTTGGAGTGGAGTAGAAGGGGAATTCAGGGATGGAAGAGTGAATGAGTAAAAGGAGAGGGGTGTGGGGCTGCAGCGAGAGGTGGGGCATAGATTGTTGGTAGGGAGGGGAAAAGGGTTGGGGAGGTCAGGCCAGGAGGGGGTTGTGAGAGTGGGGGATATGGGAGGTTGGTGATAGGGAGAATGGGGAGAAATATGGGGCAGGGGGTGCCTGTCATCCCAACATTCAACTCCCATTTGAAGTTGCAGCCCCAGCCTATTCCCTCTTCTCTATTCCAGGCTGGACAGTGAGGGAGTAGGAGGAGATGCCTCCCATTCACTTGGTAACAGCTAGGGGGCAGAGCAAGCTGTGTCCCCCACCAAGGGAAGCGGGCAGGGAAGGGATGAGCCAGTAGCGAAAACCCAACACTGGGGAGGGCCAGGAGCCCCATGCAGGTATAGTGATGTGCTTTTCAGCTGTAGAGCTCAAAGCAGTCTACAAAGGAAGTCAGCATCATTATCCCTGTTTTACAGAAGGGGAAACTGAGGAAGAGAGAGGGGACACGTCCAGGGTTACCCAGCAAACCATTGACATAGCTGGGAATAGATGGATAGATTCCAAGGCCAGAAGGGACCATTGTTGTCATCATCTGGTCTGACCTTCTGTATAACACAGGCCAGAGAACTGCCCCAGAGCAACTGCTAGAGCAGAGCTTTTAGAAAAATATCCAATCTTGATTTTAAAATTCAGTGTTGGAGAATCACCACTGCTCACGGTAAAGTTGTTCCAGTGGCTAATGGCTAATTGTTACACTTACAAAGTTATGTCTTATTTCCAATCTAAATTTGTCTAGCTTCAACTTCCAGCCTTTGGATTGTGTTAGATTGTGTTCCCGGCTAGATAGAACCCAGGTCTTCTGAGTCCCAGGCCAGTGCCTTAGCCATTAGGTAATGCTGCCTCTTATTTACACTACTTTGAAATGACTTGGATACAACAAACTGTGGCCTTTTCCCTTGGGTCTGAATGCTTAGCTATATATTCTTAACTGCCAAGCACTCCCAGAGAGGGAATCTGTACGGGAAGAACCAAAGTTGCAACAGAAATGGGACATGAAATGGTAGCTTTGTGTAATTAATAACACTATTACAGAAACTGTCCTTCTGATTTAGATAGGGTTAACCTGAGCACTACTTCTCTAGCAGGTGTGTTTGGCTCGGCTAGAGTACAGTACGTTGCTGATTACACACTGCGCATTGTGTTCCTCAATGAGGAGCCTTCCATTGTGATGACCTATGACACCGTTCAGAGTCTGCATGCAGTCTGGGCCCTTCGTAGAGTAAAACCGGAGGTAAGAAATAATTGCTGACTTAAAGATGGAAGGTGTATGTGTGTGTCTGAGATAGAGAAAACACATAATATTTACAATCCGGTCCATATAATGGATAAATCAAAACAATGGAACTTCCGACGAGCAGTTCCTCTTTCAATTATCTCTCCATTCCAGATTTAAGGATGCCGGGTTTCCCAAACACTCGATGTTTAAATGCCTTAAGCAATGATGGCTGTTTCTGGGGGTGAGTGGGGTGTCTGGGTGGACATAGATGTATCTGCCACATAAATGATGGATGAGAAACGACGTTTGTCATCATGCTCCTTTGGCTGTAGTCCTGGCAATCTGCTGACTAAAGATCTGCCAGATCTCAAAGCAACAAGCAACTGGCTCCCATTAATAGCCAGGTGGAAAACTTGTGGGAAAGAGACAAACAACAGATGAAGGGAGTCAGGGAGTGCTGACCCCCACCCTTCCTTCCTTCACTCCCACTTGCTTCTCTCCAGGCCATGGGCAGGAGTTCCAGGGGGTTACCCCATGGCCCTTCTACTGCTTCCAGTGTGGGTCTAGTGGCCCTGTTGCACTTTTCCTGCCTTCTTTTCTTCACTTTTTTGAAAAGCCAACATAGGGAGAATCTACTTAGCCCTGCTGCTTGCTGTCTTCCTCCCCCTGCTCCGTGCAGGAGTCCTAGGGGAAAAGCAGATGCTCTCCCCACCATTCTGTGGGGCTACTGCATGAGAGCTATCTCACTTAGGGCTTGATTGAAATGACTGTGTCCCTGGAGAACAATAGTATCTTTGGAATCTGCAGCAGCGTTACTAACTAGACCCCAGGGTTGAGAAGTCTAGCAGCAAATGAGTCTGAGTGTGTGACATCTAACTTGAATTGTGCTGGTGAGGTAAACAGCTGGTTAATGACCCCAGGGCACTCGGGCTGCTATGACCCACTCATGTTCCTTATGATGTACGGCTTCTTTTGTCTCTTCCAGGAGCAGAGCACAGTCTTAAAGTTCTCTGAGCAGGTGGGGACGCCGCAACACATGGCCACCAGCAGCTCTTTGACCGCGCACCTCAGGAGTCTCTCCAAAGGAGACTCACCCATGGCTTCCCCTTTCCAGAATTATTCCTCTCTTCACAGCCAGAGTAGGTCGGTGTCGTCGCCCAGCATGCACTCCCGCTCGCCTTCCATATCCAATATGGCAGCTCTTAGGTGGGTGCTGAATGGATTGTGTGTTACCTAGTCGCATAAAAAATGAGCAAATCTGATGCAGGGTTAGCAATAGACTCTATACAACACCTAAAACGGGACCTAGCTATGTAACTTACTTGGCCTCCGTTATCATAGTGTCCTAGTGCCTCTCAGTCTTCAGTGTATTTTTTCTCAGTGTCCTTGTGAGATAGGGCAGTGCTGGGGGACTGATGCAGAGAGAGGGCAAGTGACTTGTCCCAGGTCAGAAAGATAATCTGTGGTGTAGCTGGGAACAGAGTGCAGGTCTCCTGAGCCAGTGCCACTGAGCTGTCCACCCTCTCACTGGGCTGCCTCGGCATGTGAATTGATATTCATATGCAGGGCAGTACTAAGGCAGGGGAGACAGTCTTCTCCACTGCTGAACACTCCTTTTTCTGTTGATTTTTACAGCTGATCATTGCTGTGGTGCCTGATTAACTCAGTGAGAGAGCTGGCTACATCACTGAGCTGTAGACAGAGCAAAGTGGCAGTCTGGCAGCTCTTCCAGTCAATGTTTAGATTTCTGCTGCTTTTGCCTTGTGTTCTGACGATTGTCAAGAATTATAAGACTTGACATGTTTTTATCTTTACCACTGGGATAAAATTGTCCCAAATTGTCAGCCATTGCACATAGAGTTTCTGGCTTCAAGGGATGATTAAATGATTACTTTATGGAACAAGCTGAAAGGATGTTAAGTGTAAATTGACAATACTGAGCCATGTAAGAAACATAAATGTATCTATTTTGGGTAGTTTCTGGCATCAGTAGCATTGTCCCTTGCCTTCTGTAGTATGCTGAGTAGGCCTCTGGTATTTATGATGTCACATATTAGAATATTTCCAGTTAACAGGGAGGGTTTCACAAAGGATAAAAACAAATTTCAAAATTAGGATAGTTAGAATTTTTTTCTCTGGGTATCAAGTATCAGAGGGGTAGCCGTGTTGGTCTGGATCTGTAAAAAGCAGCAAAGAGTCCTGTGGCACCTTATAGACTAACAGACGTATTGGAGCATGAGCTTTCGTGGGTGAATACCCACTGCGTCAGACCCATGCACATATTCACCCACGAAAGCTCATGCTCCAATACGTCTGTTAGTCTATAAGGTGCCACAGGACTCTTTGTCGCTATTCTCTGGGTAGTGTCTCCCTCAGCCAGATTACTGGTGGTATTTGCATATAAATATGGTATTTTGCTATTCTCACCTTTAAAAGGACCAGAGAGCAGCCCACCGTATTTAAAAAAACTCTTGATGTTGGACTGCTGGCCAGCCCTCAAGCTCAGTCTGTGCTCTTTGAGTCAGGGTGGGTTCTTTCCATTATGTGCATCATCCCCAGTAATAAGTGTTTGGAGACCAAATTTGGTCCTTCCTTACAACCCCCTTGCCTTCAATGGGCTACACAGGTGTAACTGATCAGCGCTGAGTAAACAACTCTGGGGTGCAAATTGGAATCAAATGTAACTCACTCTTAGTTATGTTGGCTCTATAGGATTTTCAGGAGTAAAAAGCACCAAAGCCATATTTTTTTGTCCCTAAGTCAGCAGACCTGACACATGTAGATAGCTGAATATGAAGGTGCCATTTAAACATAGTTGCTTTTTTTAGAGTAGAACTGCACTGTAAAAGTGTAGACCCCATCTACATTTGCAACCTTCTCCTTTGGTGCAAATACCTGTGAGCACAAAGCTTCCACACTGCCCTCCACTTTGAGATGCAGCTGTTGCTGTTCAGCTTGGCACCTTTGCTGAAGTTAGTCCAAAGGTGTGGAATTTGCTTCCCCAATATCATTGGTCCATTTCTCTTTCTCTCTCTCAGGTAACTGTCTCAACTTTTTTCATATGCTTTTATCCCGTCAGTGGTTCCCATCTCTAACTTCCCTGCAGTCTCTTTTTTTGACCCTCTTCATGTGGTTGATTTCCTTCCCTTCCCCTTAATCAGTTGTATTCATATTGAGTTTATGCTAACTTCTTAAAACTAGTTGTATTGTGTTTAAATATCTCACATAGCGCCCTGTTGGCCTTGGTAGGGATAGTGAGGTATTTTAGAAACATAGAATGATGCTCCATAGGTCATTCTGTCCTCTCCATGCCCACCAGTGGCCTTCAGCAGACATTCTGTGGCATCTTTCTAGAGTGAAAGCTCAACATCCTCTGTGCACTTTACTATCCTGTTACCCGCTTTCCTATGTCTCCCTTGGGAAGCCCGAGAGAGCTTTATTTCCTTCAAGAATCAGCCACTTGCACTTTAGATAAGTCCTGTGCGTGGAGGCAGGGCTCTCCACTTGCAGCACAGCTCAAGGCAGAGCTTTTAGCATAAACACAGAACTGCCCTTAAAATCAATAATATTTATACTGGGCAGGCTGGGGATAGGTTTTCACAAACCAGATAGTGCATTACAGAGTGTTTTCTATTTTTCCCCTCATTTTGAAGCCTCTTCCAGAAGTATTTAGCAAACTACTTGGAGGGTTGGTTTGTTCCTGTGAGCAAATGGGCAGGTATTGAATGAGCAACTGTGGGCTTGCCTACACTGGCACTTTACAGCGCTGCAACTTCTGCACTCAGGGGTGTGCAAAAACACCCCTGTGAGCGCTGCAAGATACAGTGCTGTAAAGCCTCAGTGTAATCAGTGCTGCAGCGCTGGGAGCGCAGCTTCCAGCGCTGCAAGCTACACCCATAGAGGATGTGGTTTACATGCAGCGCTGGGAGAGCTGTCTCCCAGCGCTGGCGCTCTGATCACACTCACACTTCAAAGCGCTGCCACGGCAGCGCTCTGAAATTTCAAGTGTAGCCATACTCTGTGAGAAAATTCAGTGCTAGCATGTGAGCTCCCTGGCTCCTCTTGTGGAAAAGGATTCTGCTGCACACACCTGAGCTTGTGTCATAAGTAGATAGATAAGGTAAGGGTTAATTTTCTTTTGCCTGTAAAGGGGAACCAAACACCTGACCAGAGGACCAATCAGAGAACTGGATTGTTTAAAAGTCAGGGGCGGGAATTTGTATACTCAGGGTCTTTGTTGTTTCCTCGGCTATGGGTAAACAAGCTTTTCTTCTAACTCCATCTTATCTAAGATATTCTACTAAAAGTCTGTGAGTACAAAGGAAAGCAAAGTAATTCGGCTATGAGGAGCTTTGTGTTGTATTTACTGTGTGTGATTGCTGGTCTATTTAAATTGGCTATTTTTTAAATCAGACTGGGTTATTCATATTTTCTTAAGTAGGAGCCTGTATTAATGTTTATACAAGTTATTATTTCTGTATTTTCTCTCTTTCTATATAAAGCTTTCTTTTTCAAAACTTGTGGAAGATTCTTTTTCTAGTAAGGCAAAGAAATTGAAATCTCTGTACCAGGTATCTGTCTCCCTCACGGGAAGACAGGAAGAGGGAAGGCAAAGCCAAGCTGTTGGTATTTTGCATCTCAATTGTCCTGAGGGAATAGAACGCTTATCTCTTGGGAAGCAGAGAAACAGGTTTCTTGGTACTCGCAGGCTAGACCAAGAGGCAAGCCTGGGAAGGAGGGGGGAAGGGGTTATCTCTCCTGCTTTTAGACTCCAAGGGATTGTCTGACTTTACGATCTGTTTTCAGTAATGGCCCTTGTCTTTCTTTGCAGCCGTTCTCACTCTCCTGCCTTAGGGGTGCAGTCTTTCTCAGGAGTGCAGAGATTCAACTTCTCCAGTAACACTCAGTCGCCACGGAGGCACAGTGTGAGCCATTCTCCAAACAGTGCTTCCAGTGACTCCTTCCTTGCTCCAGAAACGGAGCCAATTGTTCCAGAGCTGTGCATAGACCATCTGTGGACAGAGACCATCATGACCATGAGGTTTGGAAGCTTATGTTTGGGTTTAACTAGACCTGTGGTTCCACTGACAAAGACTAAAGTGAAATTGTTGCCTCTTAAAGCAGGTGTGTGTACTACTGAGTATGCCGTAATGCTTCATAACAAAGGATTGTTTAGTATTGTTGGATAACATTTACAAAAGTGCCTAAGTCCCTCTGTCAGAAACTACCTAGGAGACTAAGACTCAGTGAAAGGCTCCTAGAGTACATCTACACTGCAATTAAAAACCTGGGGCTTGCCTGTGTCAGCTGACTCCGGCTGAGTCCCGTGAGCCAAAGGGGCTGTTTAATTGCAGTATAGACATATGGGCTTGGGCAATGTCTACGCCAAAGCTAAACAGCCCCTTAGCCCAAGCCCTGCACACCAGAGTCAGCTGCCACCGGCCAGCCGCAGGTGTGTAACTGCAAGTATAGACATACCCCAAGTGTCCAGCTCACTTTTGAAAATGGGACTTGGGCACTTTTAAATATGTTAACCTCTGTGTCCTGTAGCCTGCTAAACTGGATTGTTGTCACATTGGATCTCATGAGCTAAGTGGGGTTATGTCTGATTGCTACTTTATTGTGAGACCTTCAAGTACCAGTGTGTTGCAGAAGTGCTGTGGGTGGTTCAGTAGGTATCACTCTTCCCAGGAGGTCAGTGTTTGAACCCAATGCATTGGCATGGGATATGGGGCACTCTGGTTTTGAAGATGCCATCTTTTTGATGAGCTATCAAACTGTGTCTTCACCATCTGAAGACATTAAAGATCCCATGCCTCTGTTAAACAAATTATCATATTAGCCACAGTGTCTTTGCCAAACTCCTATTTGTGTAATTACGTTCTACCTATCTAAATTCTTCTTTCTGTTGCAAGGGGATGAAATATTCTTCACTTTTCTCCCAAGCAATTGTGTGCTGTTAAGCAGCCGCTGCATTCCATCCCAATGATGAGTAAATTCCTCTGTGCATGGGAATAGCACAGTAGATCTTGAGTATGTGGTGACAGGGGCAGGGGAATGTCAACTTCTACAGATACTGTCCGCTGGAATTCTTACTCTTGAGTCTCGCTCCATCCAGTGTATTAGATGGAATGTCTCAAGCTTAGTTTTTTGGTCCTTAAGGGTAATGGTAGTTGTATAATGCAAATGCTCCTGGCTGAGTCCTCAGCCAAAGGGCTTTAAAGCATGAGCCTCTGCTGTCTTTCAGTTCAGAGTCAGATCTGTTAGATCAAAAGATGTAGCTGGATTATTGATCATTATCTGATCCAGCCACTAGACTGGGGACAGAGAGCCAAGCTGTGTAAATGGGATGAGCTTCCCAGCAGGAAGCGTAACTCACAAGTGCCCAGGATGTGCTGCAGCTGAAATCTCTCTACACGCCGTCACTGGTAACAGGACACCTGGCTGGGTTATCAGCAGTAGAACAGGAGCTCTGGATCTGAAGGCATGCCTATCTCCTGCCTGGGAAAATAGAGACCTGGTTTCAAATCCCTGCTGCTCGCAACCTATCCAAAAGAGTTATTTTACAATTTAGTCGAGTGCGAGCTAGCCCTTCCTATTGGCAGTAATTCCTCAGTGATAAACTGATGTCATTTTGTTAGTACCTGGCCATAATTGTAAGTCTCTTGGCATCTTCTTCTTATTTTGCTGTCTCTGGTGTTTCCAGCACCTCTCAATATCGTCTGTGGATTTAATTAGCATGCTCTTTTTCTCCTAGATCATTAGTGAAGATTCTAAATAAAGAAAGTAGCTAAAATCACAGAAGTATCATGAGTGGCCTTCAGTGCTGCTGTCTTTGTACTTGGCAGAATACCGAGTGAGCTGCCCAAAGTGGAGATACTACTAATGTTGATATCATTGCAGCCAATGCCAAGCCATGGGCTGAAGCTTTCTGCCTTTCTGTGTGAGGCGTTCATGTGGTTCTAGAGAGCTGGAGCACAGCTAGTGCAAGAGAGGCAGTGCAGGGACAATTCCTGCTTGAGCAAAATCAGTGTATAAATCTTATTTCCTTTGCCATCAGCACCAGTTAGGGGGGATTATGTTCATTGACAGTTTTTGATGGTGAACATGTGCCCAGCTGGTGGCTGGGAGCTTGTTCCAGCCCTTGTGAGAAGTGATCAGTTCTGGTATCACCGGGAACTCAGCTGGGCGTTTGCAAGCATACCATGGCAGCAGCGCTCTCATTATAATAGGTGCAAATTGTACCCAAAAGCAAGCCTGACCAGGCAACTCTCCTCCCTTCTAAATCAGCACTGTCATTCATTATGATCGTATACTAAAGTCCTTCAGCCAGCTTGACTCCAAACGCCAATGCTACTGTTGAGATCACTATACAAATTCCAATGCTATTAAGTCGTTGAAATTGGTGCTGTTCACTTCAAAGACGGCTTCGTGCAGATACTGCAGGCTTTTGGTGGAGGGTAGCTGCCTTTGAGCAAATATGACCCAAAAGTAGAAACCAAAGTAGAGCAGTAACATTTGGAATCAAACAGAAAAGTAAGGATAAAACAAATCTGACACTAGGATTGGCTGATAAAGTCTGTGCCCTGAGTGCCCAAAACTAGGGAGCATGCAGGTTGGGATCTAGGAATGCTAATTTCTAGAATAGTGACACACATTGGGGTGGGCAAACTCTGGCTGTCCAGTCCACTGTTTTTGGCTAATGTCCAGCCATGTCTTACAGCTTGCTGTGCTTAATATTCTCTTCAGTAACACTCTTCCACTGACCCTAGAACAGTGAGCCAAAGCACTTTGCTGATCACTGCCTCTTGTTTCAATATTGACAGAGAGAAGAATTCCCAAGCCTCAAAAGTGTTTATTACAACTGACCTTTGTGGACAAAAGTTCTTGTGCTTTTTAGTGGAATCCCAGCTCCAGTTGCGGTAAGCTTGTGTGGGTTTTTCTTGGTACCTGTGAATTGTTGAATAAATATTAGAGCTAGATATGAGATAGTGAAATCTGTTACATTAATATGATGCATGTGTCTCTCTATCACATGAATATGTGCAACTATAGCATACACAAGTTTTGGGCGTTTAAATAAAACCTAAGATTTAAAAAAAAATTAATTGTCCTTCCAGTGGCATGCTTGCTTTTCCCACCCTAGACCCTTAGTAGTATTCTGGATAATTTTAACAAAGATTATTACTTTGAATGATGTTAATTAGCAGCGGAAAAAACAGCATTCATCAAATTAGAGATTCTGTAGAAACAGTGTTATCTTGTGTTTAAAAAGGAGGGAAGGATACCACTGTTTTAATATCCTCTCCCTCTTTCATAACACCACATAGGAGAGAGTTTCTGGTATATAACGTTTTTGGTTGAATCTTTTTTTTTCCCTTCCCAAATATTTAGCTGTGTAAAGTTTCAAGAGAGTAACGATAAGTCACAGCTGATCTTTGGTTCTGTTACCAATATACAGGCAAAGGATGCAGCCCCTGTGGAGGTAAGCCTGTGTGTTTAAATATAAAACCTCGGTGTACTTTCAGTGTCTAAATGTAGTGTTTACTCAAATACCAGATGTTTTAATGCACTCTTTGGTATTTATAGAGCATTGACACGTTGCTGGTTCTGGAAGGCAATGGAAACTTGGTGCTGTACTCTGGAGTGATTCGGGTACGTACCATCATGTAATCAAGTTAAAATTCTTAGAACCCCAAGGGAAAGGCATTTGAAATTTCCTATGTCACAACAGGGCTGTTGAAACTTCTGTTACCAGCGTCATGTCAAGTGTGTTTGATATGTAGTAAGCTGCTACAGCAGTTACTGCTTTAGGCCATTTTGGGAGACTTCTGACGTCAACTTCCTGGGGAGGTGAGCAGGTCCTTGGATCAAATCTAGTCAAAAACCAGGAGTTGCTGTCTGATTTGCCTTGTGCAGTGCTGGAAATGTTGCTCTTGAGTCATTGACACCTCAGAACAATTAGAAAAGCATTAGGTCTGGAGATAATGTTGCTTGATGCGAGGTTTTCATGTCCAGCTTCTGAGTTATTAAGAACAAAGAGGCTCCTATAAGTATGAGAAGTGAGCAGTTCTCCAAAGCTAAAAGCTTTCAGTCTCTCATGAGGTGTCAATGGGTTTTAAATGTCAAAACTTTTTACTTTGCAAAAGACTATTGTTACGTTATACTTTATTTTTTACACTTTTATAGTTCAAATAGAATTAGCTATTTAAGTTATGTAGAAAGACAATATGCTTTTTGCTTTGTTTGGAAACTGTGTAAAACAGATGTTTCTAGACATTTTTATACCATTTAAAAGTAGTTTTTTTAAATTGAAACCGTCATAACTTTAAGTTGACTTAAATTTGCAGCAGTGATGCAAGCATGTGGAAATGTGTAGAAGTAGTACTGGAAAATACTGTAATGTGTCAAAGCTTGGGGGAAAAAGTTAAAATGGGACAACTTTGGACTTGTCTATCTGTTTGATTTTCCCCATATACCCAATTTTCTTAACCTTTTTCTTTGAAGTATTAATTGCTGCTGCTGCCGCCATTGACCTGAATGTGTGTGCATTAGAGGAGTTCACATGTTAAAACTAACCATTTCTTTTTATAAAAAGGTAGGGAAGGTTTTTATTCCTGGACTGCCAGCACCATCGCTGACAATGTCAAACCAAATGCCTCGGCCGAGCACCCCTCTGGATAGCCTGAATACTCCTTCCAAGCCTTTGAATAAGCACCTAGGGCCCTTAGAGGAGGTGAGAGAAGCGAACTGTTTTACTGAAAAAGTTTAGGTACTTGCAAAAGCCATGATGTCGTTGAGCGCCTGAGTCTGTTTTCTGTTTTACTAGGCTCCATTATACATTTCTGGGTATAGCTCATTCCCTGCATCTCCTTTCCCCTCCAGTGAAAGAAACCATACCTGTAACTGCAGTTCTGCTGCATCTGCACTAGGGCTTCTGCCATCTTAGCTCTGTTGGTCAGGGATCAGATCTCTCCACACCCCTGACTGACAAAACTCTGGAGTATGGACAGGGCCTTGGACTAGGTATGAGGGTGTGCTGTGAGTGCTGCTGGGGAGTGAATGGGGATGTTGTGAGAACAGTGAGATTGAGCCTGTGATTGTGCTGCTCCCACTCAGTCTCCTGAGCTCATACTCCACTTACTCCCCCAGCCCCTCACCACGATTGATAGCGGTAACCCACCAAAGCCCCTTGTCGAACAACCTGCCCCCTGAGAGCATGGGGAGGAAATGGGTTTTATGCTCGTGGGGAAGAGAGGAGAGCGGCTGGTGATCCCCTTGTGGTGTGTCAGAGAAGATCACTTTTCTGACAAGCCTGAGAGCGCTCATCACAGAGGGACTTCTTGCTGCTCAGCTTCTCCCATCCATCTCCTGCAGCTCAAACCCCACTTCCTTCCTTTGCTCTTGACACCTAACTCAGCTAGCCCTTACTCCTCAATGTGCTCACCTCACTCAAGTGGTTCCTTACTCCTCTGCCACATTCAGCTTGTAACTGTTGATGTGTGTCTATGTAAATCAGTCAAAATGGAGATGCATATTATGTGGTAGTTGTGTAGGAGACTAGGGATGTGGCATGACTCTCTTGTCACTGGGCTGTCAAGAATGTTTAAGTAGCTGAAAATGTTGTTTAAAACTCATGTCTCTCTCAATAGTTAGTGTAACGCTGCCTGCAGTCATTCAAGGGCATGAGTACCCACTCTTAGGAAGCAGAGCACAACCCCCAAATTGGCTGAGAGTTCTGTTCTTAGATTTCACCAACCAATTCACAAGCATAGACTCCACACGCACTGAATAGCCTTAATTTGGAGTCACACATGGTCCCCGTGGGTACTTTGATCTGGCTTGCCACCCAGGCGATCCTGTCTGTGTGTGAGATGGTCCCTTATGCCAAGGATCACAGCATTCAGGTTACTCCCAATCCCAAAGGACCAGTCACCAACCCCAGGTCAATTGCACTGTAAATCTCACACTGAAGTCAAAGCTTATAGCCAATCCTATAGTAAACTATATAAAGATTTATTCAATAGGAAAAGGACTTTAGAGTGTTATTTACAGGCTAAAGATAGATACACAAATGAATTAAAATCCTAAGCTTCAAAAGGTAATAGAAGCCTCTATAGTCCATAACACACACATTTTGCTCTCTTTAACATCCCACAATAGTTCATCTAGTGTCACTGGATCTTTCCTGTTGGGAAGTGTATAACACCTTCTTTTGAAGATCAGCCCTTCACACTAATTAATGTCTCTCTTCTGCCTGGTCATTTACACAGTCAGAGAGGCTCCCTTAAATATTACCTTACAATGTGGGATACAGATGTTATAAGTGAGGTTAATGCTGGCAGCAACTCACAAGCATTCAATAAAATCTGAACACTGCACACATTCTTATAATTCTAATATCTGTTTTTAACAATTCTAACGCTCAGGTGAGCCAGACGGATTCCAGCTGTGTGTTTGTCAGTCTACAAGGTACTTTGGCATGAGCTGGTGCTTGATTCTGCCAGTGTCACACCTAGTCAGTAGTGTCTTACTGGAAACCCTAAAATGGAAGGATGAGGATTGGTTTCAGAAGATGCAGAGCTCAGACTTGTTAATTACTCACCCACAATTTCAGCTTTTAATTATTGTTTTGTCCCTTTGCAGGGAGTGCTGTTGTCTCCAGTTCCAGAGTTGAGGGATTCTTCCAAACTTCATGACTCCTCTTACATTGATGATTGTACTTTCCAACAACTTGGAACTTTCATTCACGCTGTGCGAGACCCTGTTCACAACAGAGTAACTCTAGTAGGTGTTTTCCTGTGGATTGTTTCTGAAACAGGGCGAGCAAAGTATAATGAGCCCTGGTTTCTCCTGTGTAGTAAGCTCTTCAAAGAGCTTCTGACTCACAGACCGATGTTGTGATTCCACATGTTCACACATTAGAATGTCCCTTTTAGGAAAACTACCTCTTATCACTTACAGGAATTCGAGTACCTATAAGTCCAACCGCTCTTCCATGACCTTGAAAGTCTCAAGCTTAGTAAAAAGATCTGTTATGGATAAGTTTAATGTATAAAGCTTCCTGTATAGATGGACTGTAATCTTGGTTTTATCTGAAGATGCCCCTCGTGATTTGACTTCAATTTCCCTCCCCCCCCCAGGAACTCAGCAATAGCTCGATGGTTAGGATTGCCATTCCTGAAATCGCCACCTCAGAACTAGGTAAGGAACAGAATTGAACCATAAAACACAACTGCACACTTCATTATAGGGCTGTGAAATGTAGTGTTTGGGCCATGATGATGCAGAACCTAATGCTGTAAGTTCATGTGATTATCTACAGACTTGCTGACGTATATCTAGCTATGCTCTTGTAGGTTCACTGATTCATAGCCAGTAGGATTCTCTGGTAACTTGGGAACAAAGTGTCCTAAAATAAGTGTGTACACTGTTATTTAAGGAGTACGAGCATGAGAAATTTGATCTGTTAACACAGTTTTAGGAGTGAGCAAAAAGGGACACGTTGCAAAAAAATTATTAGAAATATATTTCCAGTGTCCTAAAACTGAACAGTGACTGATTGCTTTGCAGTTGGAAGCAAGTTTCTCTTTGACTTGAGATTATGCATGGGAATTTCCAGGCCAATAGATGGGTGGGGCTGAACTGTGGGGTTTTTTATGTTTTTTTTTTTTTTTGACACTTATCAGAGGGCTAAAAGTAGGGCTTGAAGTGGGTTTTACAACAGTAATTTTGAAGTCATGGGCATGGCTCCATTATACAAGCATGGATGTGAGAAAATAGTATAAACATTTCTTTTCCTCCCAAAACAGTGAAAAGATGTTTACAAGGAATTAAGTCTATCCTGCCCAAAGAGATCGCGGTACAAATGCTAGTCAAGTGGTATAATGCTTACAATGCTCCTGGAGGCCCAAGTTATCACTCTGAGTGGAGTTTATTTGTGACCTGCCTCATGAACATGATGGGTTACAATACTGACAGATTGACATGGACACGTAATGTAAGTAAACTCACAACTTTGTCATTTGTTTTCTAGGCTTATATTAGTATTAGTTAATTGTTTGCATAATTAATAATTTCACAAAGTTCAAGATGATTATCCAAATACATTCAGTTCAGCAGCAGGCATGGCTTAACCTGTTTTAAACAAGGCATCTCTGAATTATAAAATGAACTTTTCCAACTGTATCTTTTTTTAAAAACAGATACACATTCTTACTGTATTTAGTGTCTGACTTTTATTATGTGCCCATCATGCTAATAAACAATTGTCTATGAGGATCATACGCTCCCTTTCACCACTGATATTGCTGCTTTCAAAGTGTGATCATTCTCAGTTGTGAATAGTTAATATTCATGTTGTTTTGATAGAACACACAGGTGACAGTTCATAGTTCCGTTCTCCAAGTGGATGCATATACCTTTCAGAACAGGATTTGCAGTGCAGATACTTGTAATGCTTTGGAGCATTCATTTAGCTTTCTGTGTCAGTGGACCTTCCTGCCAGAACATTCATTTGCTAGTATGTTTGCAGAAAGCAAACTCCAGGGGCATGCACCACTAAAATGAAGTCCATTGAAATGCATTTGCAGAATTAGCCCAGCACTAATATGAGCATTTCTCTCCCCCTCCACCCCCAAAAAACACTAAATAGTAGCAAGTTAGAATATGAAATTCGCAAACCAAATGCACTTGTGGTAATTGGCTTCCCTTCTTTGTTGTAGGTGATTTTAGGGGAGAGTAAAGGGTGTAATTTTTAATGCTATGCCAAGAAACAATACTTAAATTTGGAGAAGACATTACATTTTACCTTTAGTTCTTGTTGGTGATTCATGTATGTAATTTCAGGGGTTTTACAATAGTTAATTTTGCCTTTTTATTTCTTGCAGCTTGATTTTGAAGGTTCTCTTTCCCCTGTTATTGCTCCCAAGAAAGCTAGACCTTCAGAGACAGGATCAGACGAAGTAAGAGGTGGAGTCAGCATTTACTAAAAATAAAAGCAGGTTACCAGTTGAGTAAAAGATCAGACCTTTACAATGCAGGCAGATCAGAGGAAGCAAACTCTGACTGGCTACTTTAAAGGGGGTTTCCATGTGATTGTAAGTTTTTGGAGGAAGCCGTATCATCAGCTGTCTGTGCAGTGTCTAACACAGCGTGTCCCTCATTAGGGTGAATTATCTCAGACGTACCAACATATAAGTAGTAGTTCATGTTTGATTCATACTTCATTCCATTAGCATGCCCAAATATTGCTCCCAAGAACATGTGAAATCTTCCCAGGATGCTCTGTTCCTTTACTAATAGTCTATCCCATCCCTGTCTGCTCAGTACATTTTAACAAGCCAGCAGTATAAAATTCCCAAACTCGTTAATTGCACGTATTATTATGAATTTTAGTAAAGAGTTCAGGCTGAAGCAGTTAGTTTCTGCAGAAACAGAAGCAAAAGTTCTTTACAGCGTAACACCTCAGCTGCTTTATTATTATTTAATTGTCACCCAAAGGTTCCAGCACAGAAGGAAAACATGCCAAGGAGCGTACAAACTAAGGCTTTAATCTTGTAACATGTTCTGTGCAGTTGGACAAAGTCCTAATTATTTCAGTGAGGGTCCACATTGATACAGTGTTTTGCCTGCATAGCACAAACTGCAGGACCAGGGACCTAAATGAGTGACCTTTGACACCATGGGTGATGTAATAAAAGCAGCTGAGGTATGCGAAGTATGATGTCATGTCAGTAAGAGATGCAGTTAGCAAAGGCTTGTACAGCGTGTGGTGGAGCGAAGATGCTGCATTTTATTTTTTATTCTATTTTATTGGCAGACGGCATAATTGGCAAGTTTCTCGTATGTGCTACAGGAGAAGTGGACCTTCAAGAGGGGTTTAAAATAGAAGGGAGTAGTTTTGTGGACCAGCTGAGGAAGCATGGTCCATATATAGGGACAGTGCAGAAGAAAGTAGGACAAATGAGACATCGAGGCCGGCACTGTTGGTGGGCAGAATGGTGGATTGGGGGTCAGGGGGCAATCTGGTTACTCTAGATCTGTTAATTAAAATAACAAAATGTTGGGAAGAGGAAGAAGCCAAACTATGAGATCCGGGTTTTTTTTGATTATTGTCTTTGGACAGACTTTTCAGCATGGCTAGTGATGCCTTGCATTGCTGTTACACATTTTGTAGCATTACATCATGATGTACTATATGGAGCAGAGAATGTAGGAGTTAATGGGTTTTTGATAGTAAAGCCTGAGAACTGTTAGCACCATTTGTAATTAATAGCAGAAATGTCTGAGGGCTGAGTGGTCCCTAGGTTCCAGCTTACTGGGAGAATTGCCGGCCTCTTCAACAATTAGGAATTACATGTGTATCTCTCTGCCAAGTAGCTTGGAGTGTTAATGATGTTCATTCATGTTTGCTATAGATCATGTCACTTTGAACGTTTTGTTGTAAATTTTACATGAGTTCTCCCGCACCAATATCCAATGAAAGACATCACAGTTCAGGACTCTACATCATTCTCTCTTTGTTTGCCTAAGGACTGGGAGTATCTGCTCAATTCGGACTACCATAGAAACCTTGAGTCTCACCCTCTGTCCAGAGCCTTGCGGTTGGATCCATTGGAAACTTCATTTCCAAAAGATGACTTTTCACCCAACCTCAGCTTGGATTCCTCAACTCTTCTCTTCACCCACATTCCTGCTATTTTCTTTGTGCTTCATTTGATCTATGAGGAGCTTAAATTGAACAGCCTGATGGGAGAAGGCATTCGTTCGCTTGTTGTATTACTTGTTCAGCTGGCAAGGTACCTCCAGTAATAAGTCACAGAAATGAACTCAATCTGTCATGTACTGCACAATGTCTCTTTATGACATGCATACATTATTTTTGAGAGTGAATTTGGGAATAAGCTTTAAAGTGTAGCATAGGTTGTTAAATTCCAAGGCCAGAAGCTACTATTGTGAGCATCTAGCCTGACCTCCTGTCTAACACAGGCCAGAGAACTGCTCCCAAGCAATTCCTAGAGCAGAGCTTTTAGAAAAACATCTAATCTTGATGTAAAACTTGTCAGTGATGCAGAGTCTACCACGACCCTTGATAAACTGTGCCAATGGTTAAGTACTTTCACTGTTAAAATTTTTTGTCTTACTTCCAGTGTGAGTTTGTCTAGCTTGAACTTCCAGCCATTGGAGGGTGTTATATCTTTGTCTGCTAAGTAGAAGAGCCCATTATTAATAATTCCCCTTGTAGATACTTATGGACTGTGATCAAGTCACCCCTAAACCTTCTCTTTATTAAGCAAACTTTACAAATGTCAGCAAGCAGAGAAAGTGTGTCAGTGTCCAAGAACTTCCTGGGTCAAAAAATGTTGAGCTATAGTGAATGCCCCTTACACACTGTAACTCCCATTTTACAGACTGGGGGGAACTGAGGAAGAGTCCTTAATGACTTGTCCAAAGCCACAGAAGGGAGGTCCATGTCACAATCAGGATGGAACTCAGAGATTCTTGGATTCCAGTTCTTCTCTCTAGATTAATGGTTCTCAAATGTGTTTGGTCTGCAACCCAAAAAATAATCCAAGCTCATTCCACAACCCACCAAATCCCATAGGGGGAAAACTCTGTATTTTATGTCTTGTACAGAGAGCCAAGCCCACTGTGTTTGGCCTTACTAATTGCCAGTAATATTCAGCATTAGCTGCCGGGACAGAGGTGTTAGACCACTGAGATTAGTATTGGTGGTGAAGGTTGTGGGGAAAAGCAGCCCACAGCCACAGAATCTCATTCAGAAAAGCCTAAAATCACAAGTTGGTGTAGGGGGGAAGGGGAGATGTGTGTCAGGGGGATGGTTAGCTAGGAAAGGAAAGACAGTGCATTGGTCCTCATGCCCAGCCTACTCATCCCAGACACGTTAAAGAAGAACACACTCAATAGTTGAAGTTCATAAATCAGAGGCACAAGCAATGCTTTTCATCTTCTAGCTGCCTTTTCTCATTTCTTTCACTTCAGGGACTTAAAATTGGAAGCGTATATAGATTATTACTACAGAGAGTATCCTGCACTTGTAAAGAGCTCTAGGCAGACATGCATAATCGATCAAGGTGAGTTTCAGGGTGATTACTCAGGGTTCACGTGAAATGACTCGATGAACGAAGTGTCTCCGTACGCTGTACAATTACTTCTGGTAACTGTTCTTACCACAACTGAAAGTGACATTATTTATCTAATGCAAAAACAGAGCATTTCAGTTTTTCTGTGCTTGTCAAGTGCATTGCTGTTGTATTTTGTTCTGATTTGTTAGCAAGACTGGAGATAGATATGATGTAAATATCAATCCAAATATTCTGATTTTTTTTTTTTACCTTGTTTGTTGAAAGGCTTATTGTCGTCTCATACTTGAAATGTTAAGGTTCTTTAGTAGACTTCCATCTGTCTGGAGGTTATAGAAATGGAATTGTTTGGGGAAATGTTGAACATACTCCACCTGCTTACTTAAAAAACAATGGCAATATACTGTAGGGTTTGGTCTGTACTTTAGGGACAGTGGAGCAGTCTCAGTGTCTTTGTTTACCATGTGCTCAGTACAATAACTGTTAATCTAATTAAGCCCAAACAGGTTTCATGCACCATCCCTCGTTTTTTTCTGCTGAGCCTCCCAGTATCTTTCAGTGGCTGAGTTCCTGTTTGAAGGGAGAAGGAGCCCAGCCTTATCCTTACTTACCAGGAGTCTGTGAAAGGAGCAAACTAGTAGTGCTGGTATGTACTGTAGGAAGAAAGCGCATGTAGTGCCCACAGATTTTATACTGGCATATCAACAGTAAAGTGCTGATGCTGCAAATGCTTGCCTCCAAGTGCTTAGTCGTATGCATGTGTGAATAGTTCCACTGACTAATGGGACTACCCAGGTGTGGAAAGCTAAGCACCTGCATAAATGTTTTGAGGACTGGGCCCCAAATCCATAACTAAGAATACAACTTGAGCTGGTTATGGAGGACAAGTGCAGGGAACAGAGACTCTGCTCAGGCAATCTGCCTGTGGTTAATTGGAAAGAAGCCATGGTCTTACCAACCCCGGGTAGCTTGTCAGAATTGACTTCTCTCCTTGGCTTCAGTGTGGAGAAGCTGAGGCAGCAGCGCCCTGGGAGCCCCTCAGGTGCTGATACCCTGGTGCAAAGAGCTCCCTGCCTGCAAGCATCCTTGCGTATAGTAAACCCTGTCTACATAAGCCCTACTCTCTGCCTGCCTGCCCCTCACATCCCTGTTCGTACCCCAGCATCTCTGCAGAGCCCACCACTGTGTTCCCTTCTGCCTAGCCTGACTCCCTGCCACACCAGGAGCATGTGCAGAACCTCATGGATGAGTCAGGCATACAGCTGCTCAGAAACTTTCGATGAAAAACAGAAATTCAGATATTCTTTTTGGATGAAATTTTGCCTCCTGTGAGTCAGCTAGACTGGCAGTGTCTGAAAGCGGAAGTGGCTGATAGGTTAGGGAAGTTCCACTGGCTAACTGTGGTGAAACTCAGTGAGGTTTGTGCAAACCGAGAAATAGCTTTGTTCCTTTAGAGCATTTACAAAGTGGCCTGCGACTGACATGTTGTCAGGGGTGTGTGTTTGTATGAGAGAGAAGTTTGGTGTTTGTGGAAAATGTGATTTAGGTAGAGGAACCCAATGAAATGTGGGAAACGCAAAATAAGTATTTCTTTTGAAAAAATTGTATGGAAAATTTAGTTTGTCTTTGTAAGAAATATTATGCCAAATTTGGAGACTAAAGCCAGTCTTTAAAATGTAAAACAAAAGTTTGGTCCTCTAAATGCAAATTTCAATGTACTCTCAATTGAGGAGTCACTACTGTGTCTTCAAAATGAGCTGAGAATCTGTTTTAAGTTATCATTAACAATATATTTCTTTCTGCTGGCTTAAATGGATAGCTGTTAGCAATTTATATAGTAATGTAAAATTTCTTCCTAATATGCAGAGTGTTGCACTGTACATACTTGGTGATGAGAGTGCCGTTTCAAATGAAGCATCACATTATTTGTTTAGGATAACTTCAGGTAAGTGGACTGTAATAGGCATTCTCGTGGTATGAGAATATTCTTGTAGACACTAGTTCACATGGTTCCTGCATTCACCTGGTGAAAAGATATCTTATTTTTCATTTTAGGGCAACGAAAACAGCAAACAGAACAAGATGATAATAGGTACATTTACTGTTGATACATTATGAATTTGCATTCTGATACTGCTATGTTTCTGATTCACTTGGGGTCCGCTTTCCCATTGTTTTATAGATATAGTTTCAGACACAGCACATCTGTTTCCAACTTAGCTGAAAAGCTGGTTATCTGGATGACTAATGTAGGTAAGGAAAGCTTTTACTATTTTGCACATTTACGATAACTTTGCGTAATGGTCTTACGTTTGAGCAGTCACTTTGGCTGGGCTTAGAAATATTCATGTTTTTAAAACCCTGGTAAGATTTTTTTCTCTCTCATTTTAAGGTTTCACCTTAAGAGATTTGGAGTCTCTCCCCTTTGGGGTTGCGCTTCCTATCAGAGATGCTGTATATCACTGCCGAGAGCAGCCTGCCTCTGACTGGCCAGAAGCTGTCTGTCTCTTGATTGGGCGTCAAGATCTTTCCAAACAAGCATGTGAAGGGAACCTGGCAAAGGGTAAATCTGTGAGTATCAACATAAAACGGGGATTTCAGAAAGGCAGATATCAACATCCTATTGAATGCTCAGTTGGGAGTGCTTAAATGCTTAAAAAGTTGCTCTAGTATCTCTTGACTTCATAGCTGGCCAAAACAGCTCATTATGTGTAAGAGATATGGTATGTAGGACTCCAGATGGGTGAGCCAGAGCAGCATATGGTTTACAAACATTCAAAGTTTTTAACAGAAAAAACATTGTCTGGTGCCAAAACAGTGAATGTGTTTAAATATGCAGACTAAATTGAATTGTTAGAGTGTAAAACAGATGGCTTTTAATCCTTTAAGTACAAATCTCAACATGATTTCCTCTGTAACTATATCTGCATTCCAAAGAAGATATGACTTTCAAAGATGAGTGAGAAGTTTCAGAGTTCTGCCCTCAGCATGTGGCAGCAAACAGTTACACCAGAGCAAAGGAAAGCAGGTATTTCCTAGTATGACACTCATTTGGCTTGACATGAGCGTACCCTTCCTGTCCATTGTGGGAAATGTGACAACTTTCAAAAGCACACTGGTTTTTTTTTGTACATATTTTTCTTCTTTCCCCCTTAAGGATGTTTCTGTTCTGTGAGTCCCAGAGCATTTTTGTGTAATTCCTTTTTAAAAAAAAACCACACTCATCTGATAGCTGGAATCAGCAGCGCCTCACATGTTGACAGTCCCTTTGTGGATTTGTCAAGGCCTTTATACCAAGCCAAAACACTACTTGATAGGTTGAGAGTTTCAGTGGCCTCCATGAAACTGTTCCAAGAGGCCATGAAGAAAGAGCGCCTGCTCTCTGCACATCCTGGCAAAGATCCTTCCTCACTAAGTATTTAGTGCTGTCTTGGGTTTTTAGAATGCTTTTAAGCAGCTTTGGGCTTTACCCAGGTGTCTCATAACAGCATATCAACAAAAAATCTATATTACAATTTTTTCTTCTGAGTGAAAATAAGCAAACTAACAAACCTAAATCACCTTAGCCACCATTCATTAAAGATTCATTTGAGCTCTTACCAGTGACCTTTTCACCCCAAGTGCTATGAAAACGAACTTTGTCACTTGACTTATCTGAGGCATTGTTACAAATGTTACCTTAAAAGGATAAAGTATTCTACAAAAGCCAAATTGTTTTCCCTCTTTCAGAGGGGTAGGGTGGAGTTTCCTGTTTCTTAGCAGGCACTGGCTGGATGGGTGGGGCTGGGAGATATTAACATTTTTTGATCAAAATAAATTGTTTTTCATTCATCAACTGCATTTTTTACTCATATTTTCATATGCTGGGAACTGAAGAGAGATCCTGCGATGGATAAAGTTCCTTTCTGATATTTAATGTATCATACAAAATTTTAGTCAACTTGGGTGGGGAGAAGCAATGTGTTAGAGGCTCTCTTGTTTTATTTGCCCCTAGATTAGATCATACTGCACTAGTTATCTTTTCAGTTACCTCTTTATTTATTAAATCAGCCTCTGTACAGCAGAAGCTAGAGGAGAAAAGAAAGTATGTTTTCCAAATCATTTCTTCAGGCTGTGTCAGAATTTCTAGTCTGCAAAGAGCCTCTGCAGAACCTTTTTTTACAATTTAAGTTAATTTAGTGCTCATGGAAGTGAGAGGTTGTTTTAAACCACGCGTGGTGTAGGCAAGTGCTGGGCAAGCTGAACTACACTGCTCTGTCAGCACATTCCCATCCTATGCTACATGGTCCAAGCAATTCCTGTGCTTGGGTTTTGTTTTTGAATTGAGCCTGCCCGTGCTGCTGAACTGTGTTGTACTTTGGTGATGTGGACACCTCGAGACTAACAGGAGACAGCTCAACTCAAACAAGAATTTGATAAAGTTTTCAAGAAAACGATTGACCTTGAATGTCTGGAATGTCCGTATTTCTGAGGCGTCTGGTGGTACTGGTGGCTGAGCTCTGAAGGCACTTTGGTACCACGGTGAGGGGAAACCTAGAGGAGGAGCTTGGAAAAACCTAACCAGCTACCTAGATGCTAATGAATAATGAATAATGGAATTAAATACCATGGGAGCGAACATTTAAAATATCGGTACCTAAAGTTCGGCTCCTGAATAAATGGCCTGATTTTCAGAAGTGCTGCGCTCCTGCTCCCGATGAAGGCCCTGTTTCAGGAAAACATCCCTTTGCAGGATAGCTCTTAAGCGTGTTCTTGAATAGGAATACACTTAAGCATAGTACACCGCTACCTCTATCTATCTATCTATCTATCTATCTATCTATCTATCTATCTATCTATCTATCTATCTATTTATTTTATTTACCCCGATATAATGCGGGTTTGCATACAACGCGGTAAAGCTCTGACACGCTGTTCTGAGCAGCGTGTAAGGGTGCCAGGCTGGGGCCGAGGGGTTCGATAAGGGGCAGAGGATCTCGGGCACAGTCAGGGCTCCCCCCACCTCAGGATCTGGGAGGCAGGAGCTGTGGGGGTCACTTTTGGGGGCCCCGCAGTCCCAGAATGGCCTGGGGGATTAGCAGGGGACCAGGAGCAGCCCGCTCCACTTCCCTTGCCCTGGTCCCAGCTGTGTTGCTCGGGGGAGGGTGCTTGGGGGAAGGGATCCCCCGTGTACTTACTGGCAGCAGTGAAAGTGGAGCAGCCTGGCCCCAGCCCGCTCCGCCCCGCCAGCTCCCAGCCGCAGCGCTCCACTTCCCGTTGCAGGTGAGTGCAGGACCTTTCCCAAACCAAACCCAACCCAACCTCACCCCACCCCCAGTGACAGAGCTGTGGCTGGGGCAAGGAAAGCGGAGCAGACTGGGGCTGCCGGTGAGTGTGGAGGGTGTCCTTTCCCCAACCTCCCCGCACTCACCGGCGGCGGGAAGTGGAGTATCCTGGCCCCAGCCAACTCTACTCTGCCAGTTTCCAGCCGTGGCTCTTCACTTCCCAGGTGATTGTGGAGAGCGTCCTTTCCCCAACCTCCCTGCACTCACCGGTGGCAGGAAGCGGAGTGCCGCAGCTGGAAGGTGGCAGAGTGGAGCAGGCTGGGACCGCATTGCTCTGCTTTCCGCCACTGCCTGTGAGTACCTGTCAGGGGATGTGGATAGGGGTCGGAGCAGTCGGGACAGGGAGCAAGGGGGCTGGATAGGGGGTGGGGTCCTTGGGGGTGGTTAAGGGCGGTGGTCTGTGGAGGGAATAAGGAACAGGGGGGGCCAAAACAAGTTTGATATAATGCGGTCTCACCTATAACACAGTGAGATTTTTTTTTTGTCTCCTGAGGACTGCATTATATCGAGGTAGTGATGTATGGGTATACTTGGTCCTGTCTCAGCACGGGGTGGGGTGGACTAAAGGACCTTCTGAGGTCCCTCCCAGCCCTACAATTCTGTGATTCCATGGGCCCTAAATCATTGTGTGCACAGCACTTCTGAAAGACTGGCCACTTGCCGAGGAACCTAACTATAGATTTGGGCACCTAACTTCTGCTCCCTTGTTTGTTTGTTTGTTTGTTTTTAAATTGGTCCAGGTCTCTGTTTTCTATTTCTGAACGTGGGGAATAAACAACTTGCAGGACAATTATATGTGCTTCGTTAATAGCTCTGTGTGTGGGAATTGATCGGGGATAGATTGAGGGAAAGATCTAAAGGATCTACCACATCTGCAGTAAGAACTCATTTGGGAAGACAGTTCGCAGTCAGCTACTCTCAATTCTCTCCCCGCCCTACTCCCTTACTTGTCAATTTGCTCTAGGATTTAGTCATTAAACTTCCTTTGCTTTACCTTGGAAGCCAAAGAAATCATTTTCTCTTATCTTTGAGAGTTGTTTATCCTGCCCGTGTGGATGACTGTAGTTGATTCCCAGTTGAGAAGCCCTAGGGATCTTTGTGAACTCCATTCTCAGGCCAGGTCTACACGACGCGCGAAAATCGATTTTAGATATGCAGTTTCAGCTATGAGAATAGCGTAGATGAGACCCGATATATCGATCCCTGAGCAATCGATTGTAACGCGCCGATACGGCGCGTTGTTTAGACGTGGCCTCAGAGCACCCTCGCTGCGAGTGACAGCAACACCTCATACATTCATGTTACAGTGCTAGTGTCTTGTTGGCTTAATAAAGCTCGATGTTCGAAATCTGCTTTTTTAGAAATTATTCCCTCCCTCTTTCTCTGCTTTCCCCTCTCTCAATTAGTCTGTTGCCCAGGTGCTATCATCTGATGTGCCTTCAGGAACTGAGGCAGAAGACGATGACGATGGTATGAATGATATGAACCAGGAAGTGATGTCACTAATATGGAGTGAGGATTTGAGAGTGCAGGAAGTGCGCAGACTCCTTCAAAGTGCCCATCCTGTGCGTGTCAGTGTAGTACAGATGCCGGAAGTCAGTGACCATGAATACATAGAAGAAAAAGAAAACCGGTAAATGCTCCATGTTTCTAGCAGCTGTTCATTAACGTCTCATTTAGGTGGGAATTTTTGTAAACCTCTACATCTGAAATGACTCCAGGGAGTGTTTTTGTAATAAAATGTATCTTGTAAAATATAAATGGGAATTTTCATACTGGGCTTCTGAACTCTATGGTGCATTTGAAAAAAAAAATCATTGTAGATTGGAAGAAATATTCCTTGAAATTACATTTTCCTCCATTTTACTTCTCTGAATAGACATGGTATCCTACAAGGGCATTTTGGGACAGATTCTAGAATGCTGCGGCTTCTGTTGTGAGAATGAAGCACTTCTTCAGAACAAGAAGGGCTGGACGGGAGAGAGTGCGCGCCCTATTAGCATGGTGACTCTGTGATTGGGTAGTACAGTAGTACACACCATGCAAATGCTTTTAGTGGCTGAGATTTAAATGAGTGTAATCACATACAACAGTATATCTTACTGTCTGTAATAACTAACCGTGCAGCAGCAAATCCAGTACAACGGCAGAGGTCGCTTTGTGTGAACAGGTCACACAAGAAGTTTTGGATTTCAGAATCAAGGACTCTGAGCTTTAGTGTGTATAAGCACTGCAGAAGGTCCATCTGGCACGCTCCAGAGACTCAAGCATAGAGTGTAGGAAAAGTTGTGGGAGTACATCACGTTGAAATTGGAGAGTTCCATTCTCAAAGCAGTTTATAGCATCCTGTCTGCGTCAGGAATTAAATGTCGAAAGTGCCCCTGCTGGAAAGACCTGTTAAGAAACATGGTCAGTCAGGGTCAGAGGTTAAATAGAGACTATTTGTCAGGTAGCCTTGAACTCCTCCGGCATGGCATGTATGGACCTGACATGCTGCAAGGCACCCTTTATAAGTATGTGGATGGTATGGCAGTGTCTTAGGAGCTCAGGACTGTCTGAAGCATGAACTGGCAAGAGAAACCACACCTTCTCTGAGTGCTTTCTGCAGAGAGGGCAGGCATCTGAGCTTTGGCCTGTGGATCTTCTTGCTCTGTTCCCATGGAGGGGAAGCTTGTACCCCTTATGGATCAGGCAGGCAATTCACCTCTCAAAGCCAGCAGAGGATGATAGATATGGCGTGGATGTAGGGCTCTACATCAGCACCATACTTCTTGCACACAGTCAGTCTGCTTGCCCACTGTTTGCCTTGCTTCCATTAACTGACTTTTTTTCCCCTCCCTCAAACCGAGGACAATATGAGCCTCAAAGTGTCTCAGAGTGGGAGCACCACATGGTAATAGTGCTTGAAGCAGCAGTAACATCCGCAGATAGGAGCAGGTTCACAGGGGGAGCAGCTGCTCCTCGGCTCCATCCCTCCGAAGCCATCCCCTATGAAACTGGAGATCTGCCTTTTCAGAGAATCATCTGTGGGACCCTAGGGAATGGGGAGCAGAAGCAGAACTTCCTACCTTCTGCATCCTTTCCGTCAGGATTCACTTGCTCTCAGAAGTAATGTGGGGTAGGGGGGAATATTGTCCTGTAGGAAATAGCATATGGACCTAGATTTGGTTCAGATGTGTGCTGTGGATTTAATTGGATCTTAGGCTGCTGCTGGTTCACCAATTAATTCTCTTCTGCATATCGTGAACTCCAAACAGCCATGGAGCTCTGATTTGCTGAGTCAGCTAGTGTCTGAAATGTGGCAAATTGAATCTTTCCTCTGACCCATGCTGTGGGATTGCTATGTGGTTGTTAAACCTTCCAACAAGTTTTTCACCTCAGTTTTCATAGTTGTCTGTCTACTGATCTTATTTTTGGAGAGTAATTTACTTGCTGCTCAGAGGACATTTATCTTCAGAGCATCATTAACTGCTAAAATTCAGCAAAAATAGGAAGTTAAAGGAACATAGTGAAATATTATCTGACTTAAAAAGCTGAGTGATCTGATGAGCCTTGAGCATTGTCTTCTGAGTAAATCAGAACTTTGTTCTGTAGAAGAGAAATATGGTCAGCAGTCTCTGAATGTTATGATTCATGTTGCATAAGAGCTGGAATGTGGTGCTATCGCTAGTCATAGTGGGATGGTACGTGACAATCTTTCGTTTGCCTCCTTCTATAGTGTTCCTTTATCTGCGTTTTCTGCTATGGCTGATGATTTGTAGATAGCATGGAATTTTCCATATAAAGCTGTGCGCTCGTTAATGTACGTTAGGTACATCCCAACATGATTTCAACTGAAGTATTTATGAGATGGGAAGTTCTTTGGGAACAAGGACAGTCTCTGTTCTGTTTCTATGCAGCGCCTGGGCCATGCCGGGGACTGCTGGGCACTATGGTAATACTTAAATAATAAGTAATTATTAAATAAGAAAAAGAGTAATTAAAGCTAATCCTTTAAGGACTCTCTGGGGACATCCCAACCCTTGAATAGCCGCTTAACAAGGCAATATCCTTTTGTAGGTTTCTTAAATTTGCCGCCTTCTTCTGGTGAGGTTTGTGTTTATAATATTGGCTTGGCAAAAGAGCTCTTTACTCTCATTCTGAGAGAGGATTGTCCCATCATACCATTTCTGTTCTGGGATCTGCCTATATCCTATGTTGGGAACATGGTTGTGGTAAGCATTTATTTTTTTGTTTTCTGTCTTTGATTTCCATTACAGGTTATTACAGTTGTGTCAACGGACTATGGCGCTCCCCTTAGGCCGAGGAATGTTTACTCTCTTCTCATATCATCCAGTGCCAACAGAACCGTTGCCTATTCCTAAACTGAATCTAACTGGTATGTTGTTCAGCATTTTCCCCATGGTTTGATTTCCTTGAGTTAAAAATGATAAAAGCCAAAATAACCTAGACTTGCTAGCTACATAATGCCTTCAACCTGTGAGACACGTGCTTCGGTAGTGCCCTTGCAGTCAGTGGAATTCTGCACACTGTGTGCAGTGAAGTATGGGCTTCAGTCTGTGCAGAGTTGAGACTTGATGTCTTTAAAAGCTACTGGTACTTGACCGAAATTGGAGCTCGCAGGAAAAATTGTTTTTAGTCCTTTACTTTCACTTGGGTGTTCCCAATTGTCTTCATTATGTGCAGTGTCCACTTTAAGCAGGGCTGGTGTGTGTACTAAACCAGGATTAATGTACAGGATGAACGTGTAGAACACAAATTCAAATTTATGAGTAGTAGTGGTTGCTATGAGTGCTCCAGGAAGCATTTTATATGCCTTGTATGGTATGTTTCTAATAGACTTCGGCGATTACTGAACAATATTCTGTGCTGTGGGGGGAATTCCTGAGCCTACTATACTTCCTCTGTACGCTCTTGAGTTCTCCTCACTAGACTTTTTTAACACACTGGTGTTTCCAGACAGGCCAGGCAGTGTCAGTTAGTGGTGTTCTTGATAAAGTGGCAGACACGAAACTATCATTAGAAAAACAAAATAAAGTTACAATTAAAAATATAGGTTATGAGCAAAATAATTACTTGTAAAGATTCTTGAAATGGATCATAAGTAACAATTCTACTTACAGTAGTTCTCACCAATTACAAATAGATTGAAATGCTGGATAAGATGGTAATTTACCCACTACAAAGTAAAAGGTGTCATGGTGCACTGGATATATATTTCACTTTGCATTGTAACATTTATTCAAACCAGAAGCACAAACCAGCCCTTGCAGGGTTAATTTTGTTTGGCTTTGTCTTTTTCATCTTCAGCAGATGATGCAGTGTCTCAGCTTTCCCAGGGTCCAATATGAAGTCAGTAGAACTGCTCATGGTAGTAATCCCTGTGCTTAGCAATGTTGGCAGGATTGGACCTTAAAGCAGATTGTGTTTTGTTAACTGCAGCTGTGCATTATTGTTAATAAAGCAAAAGAGATACAGTGTTCCAAAATCCCCAGCTGATCAATAAAATAAGAGTACTGCTGCCAGATGGAGAATTATTCTGCCTTCTAATCCAAGAATCCTAAAACCAATTCATTGAGTTTGGAGACCTCTCAATATGGTTTGTGCTTTAATGTTTGGAGGGTGAGATCCTGGCCCCTGTGAAGTCGGTGGGAGTTTTGCCACTGGCAGGAGAAGGGTCAGAATTTCATCCTGATGCTACATATCATTAATTTAAATATCCTACAACAGTGACCAAATACAGTCTCTTCCCACTAAGGTCGTTTATCCTGCAAATGACTCCAGGTGGGTGCAGGGGTCTGCCCATGCAGTCACTGATCGGAGAGGGGCCTAACTGTGGTAAAACTTTCAGAAGTGTCTCAGTAACTTGGGAGCTGAAGTCCTGTTGATTCTCTCCCTATCCCCCCACTCCCATGGTATTTAGGTTCCTACGTCACCTAGGCACTCTTTAACCTTTGACCTATTGGGGAAACAAAACTCTAAATTTTTGGTTTAATAACTAATTGAATTTGAGGAATTTTTGCACCTTCTAATCAGCATTATGGAAAAAACACAGGGAAGAGCGAAGGTTAAGTATCTGCAAATAATCAGGTATTTGTAACTCTGCATTATCATTAATGATGCAGGCATTGTACCTGCAGAATTTTGTGACTGATCTTTTTAAAAAATTGTTTAGCTCTTTATACATTAGATCCAGCCACTGACAGTATTCACTCATTCCCACTGAACGTTCAGATTTCTTTTCCAGATTGAAATATTGGGCTTATAACAACTTTTAGTTGTGTTGTGATCACATTTTTTGCAAGTCTCAGAGCTAACAGCTGTTTTTAGCTTTCTTGCCTCTATATCATGAGGGACCTTTTAATTTAATTGAAATAAAATAACAGTGAGATCTGTGTGTGTCCATGCACACTTACCAAAAGGATACTGTGCTTTTTTGGAAGTTTGGTACAGTAAATACTTTTACAGAAGCAGATTTTATTGTTTTGAGTAAGAAGGGTAGTGTTCCCAGGCTGATTAGTTTCTTCTAGATGAAGCCTAGGTTTTTTAGTTGATCACTTATTCTCTGGCTACAATTATGTTTTTGTGATTCCTAAATGACTGACAGTTGTAGTATATTGTGTCAAGGATGAAACTGTCACAATACTTAGCTTTTATAGCACTTTTCATCCTTAGATCTCAAAGTGCTTTGCAAAGGAAGGTAAATATCATTAATCCCCCTATTACTGATGGGGAACGGAAGCATAGAGATGCCATTATGCTCTGATACATTGACAGGCATATTGCGAGAACTAGGAGAGAACAAGAAGTGAAATGACTTGCCCAGTGTCACAGAGTAGGGCAGTGTCAAAGCCAGGATTAGCTCTTAAGCACTCTGACTCTCAGTTCATTGCTCTGTCTGCTCTACTATGCTGCTGTCACCTAACAAATCTGTTGACACGCAATAGCCTTGTCTTCACAATGAGCATTTTTTACTGTGTTGCTATCACAGTTTTTCAGGTACAGTAACTCTTAAAAGTGAGGTGCTCAATTTGAGAGCAGTTTCTGATATAAATTAATTGGTGACACATCGCTTAGCATCAATTTTTTTTCTCTGACAGCAGATGAGGACTCTGCTAAACAAAGCCATTTTAAATGTGAGCTAACTTTCATCATTGTACATTTTTTAATGATTCTCTTCTGGACAGGCCGTGCTCCGCCTAGAAACACTACTGTGGACCTTAATAGTGGGAACATTGATGTCCCTCCAAATATGGCATGCTGGGCCAGTTTTCACAATGGAGTGGCTGCTGGACTGAAGATAGCGCCTGCTTCCCAGATAGACTCAGCTTGGATTGTTTATAACAAACCCAAAAATGCAGAACTAGCCAATGAATATGCAGGCTTCCTCATGGCACTGGGTCTGAACGGACATCTCACAAAGCTTGCCACACTCAACATACATGACTACTTGACCAAGGTGAGACCTGCATGCAAGAGCAAGAGGGGGAAGTGACTTTCTTGGTTTGTTTTTTTTCTTTTAAAATCTTTGAGTTTCTTGGTGTGAGGAATGGCCAGTGCTTTCATCACTCATCCTGCTAATTGCTGGCACAGTTGTTTGGCTGTCTCAGACCTTCGCCACTATTCAGAACTGTTATCCCTTTATCTCCTGTGATAAATGCACATCATTTTAATTATGAATTATCTGGAGCACTGGGTTGTCTCTACAGGCTTCCTTTGTTTGAGGAAACTCTTGTCAGCCAGATACTTTAAGAGCTTGCTTTTCCCCAGCCTAATTCCAACAGTTTTGTCCTGAAATACAAATGACAAAAGCTGCCTCTGTTCTCTATATAGGAACAAATAGGTCCAATTTCAGTTCACTGTAATGGAATATACATATTTTTTTGTGCACTTTGGAACATCCTAGCTGTACTGTCTAGCCATGGAAAGGGGCCTAAATTTTTCTCTTTGGCTTAGGTGACAATGAGACAGCTGTAGGAACACTGAAACAACGTTTGGTATTTATTTTAATCTTGTTTCAAGGTAGGCATAGTACTGAGAAAGTTGTTTAGTCATAATGATTGGCTTACCACAATGACTAGTGGAAGCCTATGCTGCCTCATGGGGTACAGTTATGGGCAGCATTAAATGCTGTTGATTGCTGGATTCTTCTGCATTGCCTAGATCAGGTGTTGGCAGCCTTTCAGAAGTGGTGTGCCAAGTCTTCATTTATTCACTCTAATTTAAGGTTTTGCATGCCAGTTATACATTTTAACGTTTTTAAAAGGTCTCTTTCTATAAGTCTATAATATATAACTAAACTACTGTTGTATGTAAAGTAAATAAGATTTTTAAAATGTTTAAGAAGTTTCATTTAAAATTAAATTAAAATGCAGAGCCCCCCAGACCAGTGGCCAGGACCCGGGCAGTGTGAGTGCCACTGAAAATCACTTCGCGTACCATCTTCGGCATGGGTGCCATAGGTTGCCTGCCCCTGGCCTAGATGATCAGATGGGATTGTCTTGAACTGGTTCTGGCCGTTCCTAAAGGAGTGGATCCCGTTGCTGATCTTTGCTTTTGCATTGTTAGGTACAGAATAACGTTCCTCTTGGATTTAAGACCATAAAATTAGTAAAAGGAGCGAGGAGTCTTTGTAGCACCTTAGAGACTAACAAATTTATGTGTTAGTCTCTAAGGTGCCACAAGGACTCCTTGTTGTTTTTGCTGATACAGACTAACACGGCTACCCCTCTGAAACCCATAAAATTAGTGCCTGTTAAGATTATTTTTATTACAGAAAGCCTTCAGAATGACACATTGTGGTTTTATGCGTTGCTTTTGTGCAAATCACCAAGAGCATGTCTGATGGCTAAGTGCCCAATGTTTTCTTAAGTAACTATTAAAAGGCAGAGAATCAAATGTATCCTTAAATCCAGCCTTAGATTAAAAAACTAATAAAAATGTGATTAGACTCACCTAGATCAAAATAATGATGATGATAATAAATGGAAGGGTTGGTTCTTTGTCAGAAACCTTTAGAGCAGTGGTTTTCATTTGTGGACACTTTAATAATTTTGAATGGAGATACGGAACCCTTTGGAAATCTTAGACATAGCCTGCAGACCCCAGGTCAAAAACCACTGCATTAGAGTAATATGTTTTCCAGCGTAGGGCTGCTCTGATTTGTATTATAAATATCCAGTCAGCTAACCTGGGAACCTAGGGTTTTTATTTTAAAAACAATGCTGTGATAGAAGTTGGAGCCAAAAATCTCACTCTAACAATGTTTAATATTTGATTTACGAAAGGATGTTACTTTAATATATTGAAGGAGATTTCAATCTGTAATGTGATTGTAAACTCAGAAAAGTTTACTTGTTTAGCTGTCAGTGAGAGGCAACCCAGAAGAGTAAGTACAGTGAAACCCTGCTATAGCAGGATAATTGGAGTCCAAAAAATTCAATCACGATAAATGCAGGGTCATGTTATAGCAGGGTTACGAAAATTTATGGTTTCAAGCAGGTCATTTTCTCTTGGGCAGAAAATGACTTGCATTTGTGAACTGCCCATAATGGTAACTGAAAGGGTGTAACAATAATTAGTGACAGCACAAGCTAATCAACCTGTTAAATGAGCCAGAACCAGGCTGATAATGGCTGAGTTTGGACTTTGAAAACCGGAGTTTTGGGACCTGGCAGATGGGCTGGAGTGGCTCTCGAGAGATCTGTATAAAGTCACTTAGCCGACTCCCCTCCACCCGGTGCAGTGTTTGACTCTGAGGAGTTGCTGATACTCAGAGCAGAGTTTGTGCCACTGTTTCTGTAGCATCCCCCCCAGCTGTCAGCCTGCTCCAGCAGCGGGGGCTCTCAGCCATGCAGTGAGAGAGGGAAGCACTTGGGGAGAGCAGAGGAGATGTGCAAGGAGCAGAGGAAGAGTGAAGAGCAGCTGGGTGGGAGGACGACTCTTCTCGCCAAACAGGGAAGCGGGGGCAGTGGGGAAGGCACATTTCTTTTTTCTTTTTTTTTACTTCGGCAGTGCTCCGGTCGTTTTTTTTCTTTTTTTGCTTGGGGCGGATGAAGCCACCTTATGATTGTGTTATATCTGAATTCGCATTATCACGGGGTGCGTTATAGCACGGTTTCACTGTATAACCACAGCTCATCAAAGCTACATAGAAATTATCTTCTCCTTGTACCTTCAGATATTACTGCAAGTGTGTGACCTTAAGACTTCTTGATTTCAGCTGAGATAAATGCACTTAGGTTTAAGGTTCTCTATGCTCTTTGATCACTGTCTTTGTTCCCCATTTCAGGGCCATGAGATGACAAGTATTGGGCTGCTGCTTGGTGTTTCTGCTGCCAAGCTAGGCACAATGGATATGGCTATTACTCGGCTCCTTAGCATACACATACCTGCTCTCTTACCACCAACTTCAACGGAGCTGGATGTCCCTCATAATGTGCAAGTGGCGGCTGTGATAGGAATAGGCCTAGTATATCAAGGAACAGCTCACAGGCACACGGCAGAGGTTCTTCTGGCTGAAATAGGTAAACCACTACATCTGGAGGTTGTGTGGGGCCTGTGTATGTTTACATGACATTTGCATGACGTGAAAAATTTACCTGTGACACTCAACTAGTTCACATGAAAAACTACCTATGCATCCATGCTCCGCTCTTGTCTCCCAAGCCATGGCCCTTGCAGTTTAAAGAAACAAAACAGCTGTAAGCTGTCTGTTCTGTACTGTATTCAGTTGTAACATTGTCATTGTCTCTTTCAAAGTAACTTACTATTAGGGCGATTGAATAGCAGAAAAAGTTATTTATTAAATATATTTGGTGAATTCCTCCATTATTAATCTATTAGTAGTGGTAGATGGTGAAACACATTATAAAATGTCTCATTCAAGCTTAAAGATGACCTTCCAAGTACAAATCCATTTGGAGTTAAACACAGAAACGTGTTGTGCATGTCTCCTTGCTTGCCAGTTTGTGCAGAAATCATTTAATCTTAAGTTTTGAAAAAAATTTTTAGTTCCCACAAGAGCTGTTTGTGCTGGCTCATCGGAGGCCCTCTGGTTAGTGATCATGTAGCAATTGCTTTTTCTGGTGTTTCTTATGGCCCCCAAGCATCATTTGAGGCCTTTTATGGCAGCAGACTTTGTGGGAAGCTCACTCTTTTTTTAATGGTAAATTATTAGATTTCTGTGTTTGAATGTCACTTTCTTTCTGTTTCTGTGCGTAAGTGGTTCTGCTTTTTATTTTACAGGTAAGCTTTAAACAATGTTACATGTGTATATATACTTTAAAAGAGACAACACGGGTTTATTTCAAATCTAGAAATGGGTACTTTTAAGAACAACACTTTCATCTTCAAACTATATCTCTGGCTATTTAATACTCTCAGTATCTATCAGTTGATTCAAACACATTTTCTGTTGTGAAGGGGTGTTGTTTTATGCAGAATGTGCTACTACAATATATATATAAAATATTGGCTTGTTAGAGTTGTGAGCCACCTTGGGGTGTGAGGTGTCTTAACACTTCACAAACCGGAGTAGAGAAATATGCACAATCTTTTCTGAGAGCACATCTTTGAAATGTGCTTCCCACATGTGGTTAGGTCCAGATCTTGCCAATGTGTGCTTCTGTACTGTACTTTGCGTATAAACTCAGATTTTCTCCATGTTCTTTAACATATGTGCTGCATTTGGAGAGTCCTTTCAGCTGGCTGTAGACAATCCAAGAGGTTAAGAAGTTATTGCCTCTAATTCCATTGATAGAATTTTCCTGATACTCTTGAGTAAAATACACAGGTCTGAATTTTGCTATCGCTTTACTAGAAATGTTAAATCCCAGAATGGTTAGTTTGGTTAGAATTGCAGAAGGTTAATTTGATGCTGTTTCCTTTTTACAAAGGACGTCCCCCAGGTCCTGAAATGGAATACTGCACTGACAGAGAATCCTATTCTCTAGCAGCTGGTTTAGCATTAGGCATGGTCTGCTTGGGGGTAAGTCCAGTCTTCCTCCTGTTGTAAAACTGCAGGTAGTAGAAATAAAATGGTAAAACTGATTTAATCGCCAAGCTATGAAGCAAAAGTAAAAGAAATAGAATAACGTTATCAATGTAATTGATGAAAGAGTCTGACCCCATTCAAATTCACTGGGTAATTGTTGGGCCAATGCCTCACAAATATTTGATCAAATAAAAAAGAAAATGAAATGAGGCTTGGATGTGCTCCTGCCCCCTCAGTGTTCACTTTATGCAGATATTTTAGGCAATGGATTTATCGTCAGAATGTTGAGAGTCTTGCCCCCATGCTCAGGATTTAGCTGATCACCATATTTGGGGTCGGGAAGAAATTTTCCTCCAGGGCTGATTGGCAGAGGCCCTGGGTTTTTTTTGCCTTCCTCTGCAGCGTGGGGCACTGGTCACTTGCTGGAAGATTCTCTGCACCTTGAAGTCTTTAAACCATGATTTGAGGACTTCAATGGCTCAGACATAGGTTTGATACAGGAGTGGATAGGTGAGATTCTGTGGCCTGCATTGTGCAGGAGGTCAGACTAGGTGGTCATAATGGTCCCTTCTGACCTTAAAGTCTATGATTCTAATTAATTGAAAATAAATATTAGAGAATATTCTTCAACAGCAAACATTGAACTTGTAAACGTGTTTGAATTGAAATCCTAATTCTATTGTACTCCTCTACGCAAGACCCACATGACCTTTGTGTCCAGTAATAACTAACCACACAGTTCACATTTCGGATCTCTCAAACTACTGTGTCTGCAGCTAAGAATTGTTAGTAGAAATCCGAGACAATTTGCAAACAAACTAAATTTGTCTATATGCATGGTGATACAGGTTGTCAGGGCCCACAATTAGATGAATAGTTAACATTGTCTGTTTATCTGTTTGTTAATATTTAAGGCAAGGACGAATCATTTTTTGCAGGAAGTGGGAAGCTAGACTGCTGTATTTGTGAATTTTTTCACCCTTCTCTTCCAATTACTTCAGAATTAATTCATTTTTTTTCATTAGTAGTCATGTATGAAGGGACTGATTCATCTTTTATTTGTTCCTCTTTTCTCAGCATGGCAGTAACTTGATAGGCATGTCTGACCTCAATGTCCCTGAGCAGCTTTATCAGTACATGGTTGGAGGTCATAAGCGTTTCCAAGCAGGAATGCACCGAGAGAAACACAAGTCTCCGAGTTATCAGATAAAGGTAGTTGTTACATTAGAGAACTTCTGCTAATTTAGGCAGAAATAGCGGTAGCATGGGGGATCTCTTATACATTACCATGGGTTTGCATTCAAATGCACAAAGTGAATTCTGAATTTTTAAAACTAGTAAAACAGAACTTTGTCGTGAACAGGACTGAAAGTACATGTTATATCTTGGCAGGAAGGAGATACCATAAATGTGGATGTTACTTGTCCAGGGGCAACTCTGGCATTAGCTATGATCTACTTAAAGACTAATAACAGGTATTGACTTTGGCATGGCTTTAAGTTTGTTATAACTTGTAATCAGCTTTTAAACTTCTGCATAATTTTAACTTTACCTTGGGTCGTCTTCATTTTCTGTCAAATAAACCTACCATCTGTGATCATCTCATCCAAGCCCTTATGTTCTTCAGGGCTAATTATTTTAGAAGAATAATCCATTTCCCCATCTTCTCTAATACCAGTTTTTTTAATAACACTTTGCACTTCTGTGGCCTCTTCACTCAGCAATCTCAGAGCATAAAAACACTAACACATATCTCTCAGCATCCTTTTGCAAGTAGCATCCTCATTTTATGTTGACATGCTGGCCATGTTGCCTTTGATTGGTTGGCGGAGTTGAAAGTAGATCTCTTGTGCCTTAACTACTAGACATGCTTCTCCTGTCAACTAATGTTAGCATTAATAAAGTAGTTAATTATTGACTCAATATGTGGCTCAGTAAGTTCTGTACGTTGCTGAAGTATATTACGTAACACAAACTTAACTTACCTTATTCTGGTTAAATAGGTCCATTGCTGACTGGCTTCGAGCTCCGGACACAATGTATTTGCTGGACTTTGTAAAACCAGAATTTCTTTTGTTGAGGGTAGGATTATATTTTGTTTCATTTTGACATTTATTGTAATGGTATTGAAATGCACTTTGAAAATCTATATGCGACCCTGTACTGAGAAACATCTCAGTCTTGAATATCTTTGGTGATGATAATCAGTTATGGATATGCCAGTCTTACACCCAAAACAAATCTGACTATTTCCAGACAATCATTTTGTTTGCAACTTCCACATCATGTGACTTTTGTTTTTAGTAAGAGAATTTATTCAAGTGTTATATTTTCTGTATAGCTTTAAATAAAATGAAAAATGTTAAGCAAACTTCTGTACTTTTCCCAGATTAATTCAGTTGATTTTAAAAAACAGTATATGATTTGTAAGACATTGGCAACTACTGCATATTTGCAATGCAATTTCAGCTAAATTTACATGTGAAAGATATGCTAACGGGTATATTGAAATAGTATATACCACTGTCCCTGTGTATCCAAGTGGAATTTGAATTTTGTCAGCCTGCTCAAGAAAAGAGCTTATCTGCTGATTAAAAGAAGAGGAGGTAAGAGGCCTCTATGCAACACAGTGATTTTTCTGTCCTGTCACCCCGATGTATTTAGTAGGTTAAAAAGACCATTGCTGATGCTATTTACTAATACTATGCTTATTTTTTTCTCCATCCCATTTTGACTTTTTTAGACGCTTGCTCGATGCCTGATTTTGTGGGATGACATTTTGCCCAATTCAAAGTGGGTTGATAGTAACGTACCACAAGTAAGTCCCTATGCTAAATGTGTTTGCCACTCTGATTAACATCTCCCTGGAAAACAAAAGTTAGAGTTTTGATGTCTATTTGTTTCCCTCTTCACAAAATCTTATACGTCCAGTAAGCAGTAATGTTTTCTTGAGGTGTAAGAGTTCTTGTTTTTGGTACAGTAGAACCTCAGTTATGAACACCATAGTGTGTACATCTGAACATTGACTTAATACAGCTTTCAAACTTTACTATGCTGAAGAAAAATGCTGATTTCCCTCTATTTTTAAGTAGTTTACATTTAACACTGCACTGTATAATTGCCTTTTTATGGTCTCTGCTGCTGCCTGATTGTGTACTTACGGTTCCAAATGAAGTGTGTGGTTAATCGGTCAGTTCATAACTGTGGTGTTTGTAAACTCTGAGGTTCTGCTATAAACAGCTAAAACCGAAATGTGTGTGTATGTATGGATATAGAAACACTTTTATACACTTCTTAATGTGTAGAATATCATCAGATAAAACTTCATTAAAATGAAGTTCATGTCGAGAGTGCATATATGTGACTTAAGGGTACTTCAAAAAACCTGGACACTTAACAGTATGAAAAACAAAAGCCAGACTTCCCCCTTACATGTCCAGCCTCCCTTCTTTGAACGTGTGGTATTATAAAAATATGAGAGGTGCAGGGGACTGGGGGGGAGCTAGAAGCGGAGTAGGGCTAACAGCCATGTTCTTGGAACGTTTTATACTGATGTTCACACTCAACATTGGCATCATCTTAAAGAATTTTTTCTTTTGGAATTTCCATAGTTTTTAAAAATATTCGGGATGTGGGAGTAGACAGAGCAGGAAGCTCGTGCTGAACACCAATGAACTCATGAATGCTTGGTTGGGGAGTATTTTGTGGTGGATCCTGACAAGCCTAATAAAGTTTTACAGAGGGACCCCAACAAGCCTTTTAAGGTCTCCGAGAGGCATGGAATGTTTCATGCTCCACTGCTCCCTGACACTCCTTTTCCACTGTCCTCACAGTCTGCTGGGAACCTTCATCCCTCCTCTTCTGCCCCATTCTGCTGTGCTTCCATATCTCTTTGCACAGCGTCTTCCTCCAGTTCCCTTCTACCCTTCACACACACCTCCTGTGAACCTCACCTGAAGCGAACTACTGAGAGGGTTAACAGACCTGGGTTACTTGGGGCAGCAGAACAAAAAACCTTTCCTTTCCTTCTCTCACCCCTCAACTAATGAATTAAATAACTTAATTATCTCTGTCTTCATGATCTTGAGCTACCATTTGGCTAAAAAGTGTGAATGAGACATGTTTAAAGTGTGATCCTCACAAGATACAAACCCTTGACAGACTACTTGTGGTGTTAACTTAACCCCTTCCCCCTTCTTCCCTCCCTCCCCCAAAATCTCCTTTTTCCATTGACAAGTCTCCCAAGCTCTGCCTGCGGCAAGAAAGGGCTTTGCCCAAAGGGCACAAGCAAGCCCCAAGCTGGGGAGTGATCTATAATAATACTTTGTGTCCATTCAACCAGTCAGCAGTGGTTTTGACAGCTTTAATCAGAGGCTAAAATCACTAGCTATTCATCAGTAATTTGTAATTGCCCAGTAGCTCAGAATGTACAGATTTACTGTAAAGGATTTAAAGAAATAAATCTGACTGGCCAATAAAAATGTGGCAAGATTAGATTGTAATGACTATGCATGGATAAGCCTAGTACGGTGTGATCCTAATCTTAACGTAGTGTTAGTAATGCAAAAAACCCAATCCCAAACCCAACAACTTTACCTCAGTGTCCCTTTTAGGTAAAAAAGGCAGATAAAGGGATGCTCAGTTTAAGATCCTGCTTTGACCAAACACATTTCCTTACTGTGAAAAAGGAGGTGCCAACCTTTCTTGGGACCAGGGATCAAACATAGCCCTTACCACAGTAACTTGAAATCATCTTGATCAAACAGCTTTAAAAGTTCTGAACCGGTCAGGTACTCCGCTTCCCGATGGATTAGATGGGTTACGTGATAATAGCTTGCTTCTAGCACACTAGCTATTTGCGGGATTCCCCCAAACTGAACTAGAAGATTAGAATGTTTCACGAAAAAATATTGGCCTTTCTGGGTCAAAGTTGAAGCACTATAATGTAGTAGTAGTAGAGGAAAAGCTTAGTTCCTAATCCTATAAAACAAACTTCGGATCTTGTATCACTTGTGAAATGCTAGAAATCTGGGAAGGTTCAAGAATGAACAGATATCTCAAGATATTTATCTGCCATGCTTTTTATAGATCATAAGAGAGAACAGTATATCCCTTCATGCAACAGAATTGCCTTCATCAGAAGATCTGAATTTGGAAACACTGGCGTAAGTAATGTGATGACAAAGTGCTGACAGAATCACTGGGAGACATTGTACTAAAATAGATTTTAGATCTGAGGAATGTCACTGAACCTGACTGTTGTATACCTCTTCACATAGATGCCAATGTCTATTGGTCACCGTTCTGGGCTTTAGTCTCACTTTTTAGTTAACCAAAAGGTTATAAAATCAATGTGACACTTCGATATCATTTATTTAAATTAGGAAAAGGAAAACAATCAGCTGTTTCCCGTTTGTTGTTTTTTAGGCAAGCTCACGTCTACATCATTGCTGGTGCCTGCTTGTCGCTGGGCTTTCGATTTGCTGGTTCAGAAAACCTAGCTGCATTTAACTGCTTGGTAAGAGGCTGGGTGGTTTTCTGAGATTTGTTGCAGATGACAACTGTATCCTCTATATCTGTATTTAGCATGTATTTCTCTTTGTTCTGCTTTACAGTTTAAATTTGCAAAAGATTTCATGAAATGTTTGTCAGCACCTACAGCTTCAATAGTAAGTTCTTTTAGATTCTCTCAACAAAAAGGAACCCCTGGTCTGTAATGCACTTTGATTAAACTCAGTGGAGCTTCAGTGCAAACAAAATGTCACTTTTAGTTCCCATATTACTGACTATATCTACTGACCTCTCAGTTCAATAACCCAGAATCATTAATGATGCTAGTGACCCTTCGTATTTTTCCCTCCAACAATATTGTCTGATTTTTCTAACACTGGGAAATAGACCAAATAGTCATGAAGAAAATGGTCCCTTCTTTGTGGGCTGGGTAGAAGAATGTAAGCTAATGGGGAGTGTCAGGTGGGAAGTTGACATACCTCCATATGCTGATGTGTTAGTGGCCACTACAGTGTGAGTTTTCTAGTATGTTAGTAAGGTTGTAAGAATGAGGTTCCTAATGAGGCCTCTTTGATAAGAATCTGCAATTTTCTTTTGTGAGTTGTACATTATGTCTGATGAGAAGCACAAGGAAGAGTGTAGAAGTGTAATAATGCCTCTTCTCTCCCCGCCATATACTTCAAGACAGGTCACTATAACCTTGAAACTTGTTTGAGTGTCGTGCTGCTGTCTCTTGCAATGGTGATGGCGGGCTCTGGAAACCTGAAGGTCCTCCAGCTCTGTCGTTTCATGCATAAGAAGACAGGTGGAGAAATGAACTATGGGTTCCATCTGGCTCATCACATGGCTCTTGGACTTCTCTTTTTGGGAGGAGGAAGGTAACCTGTTATTTCCAAAGCTGCCTTTTTTCCTCTTTTATCTTACAAATTATCTCGTGCTTCTCAAGGATCTCTAGAAGAATGCTGACTGTTTAGAGAAGAGCAGCACAGCTTCTGGTGGATTTTCTCTTACTGCTTTCTATACCTCGATATCCGGGTTACTTAGATCTCTTCTTTTTGAGAACACATGCTCACTAGAACTCCAGAAGTGTACATCCCTCAGGAATCTGACAGCCCTTATAAGTGAAAAGCTGATGACACAAACAATAGAAACGATTGCTGGTGCTAATGATTTGATTCCTGATTAAGGGAAAACTGAAAAGTAAGGGGAGTTTTGTAGATAGAAACTGTAGATTACAAACCCACCTGTGACGCAGCTTTGATTGACTAATATAACAGAAGTTTTTCTTTAAAAACAAGGCTTTAAAGTGTTGGTGTGCACATGTGCTGCAGAATGCCTGGCGGGGTCTGCCAGGGCTACAGTGCTACTTTATAGCCCACCACGTGGCCACCTCCAGCCGGTGGAATCTTGCCTTCCATGTTCCTTTGCTGCAAGCTGCCCTGTCCCTTCTCTGCAGTCTCCCTTTCTGTCCTGAGGTTACTGTGAAGTGTAGTATTGTGGATGAACAGGAAATGCTGCCTTCAGTGGTCCCTGTCCTGTTCCTTTTCTTGTTTTCTTCAGAGTCTCAAGTTCATTTTTATCTCTAGTTTTCTTTTTTTTTAGCTTCCTCTTTTCCCTCATCTTTCTGTCCCCATCCACCAAACTAATTCTCTTACCTGGGATCCAGTTTTCACTCCTTAACTCTCTTCCCTGCTCGAGTCACACAAAGCTTCTCCTCTTCTGCCTCTGTTGGTTCCTCAAGCTTGGTTTGCCACCCCTGCAGCAGCCAGGGCTCTGGGGTAAGGCTGAGTGGGACTAAAGCACAGGCTTGTCTGTTGCATGGTCTTCTCACCTGCCCATGCTCAATGAGCTACCAGGTGCAGGTTCCTGTCCTTCCCTTTCTCCCACTGGCCAAGGAAGAGTCTCCCTTTATTGCTTGGTGCTGCCACCAGACAGCATGAAAGGTGCAATCTGCCAGTAATGCTAAGGGGAAAGTGTCCGAATGCAGCAGTGAACTCCCTTTGAGCTGTGATCTAGACAGTGACACTGCCTCTGGCCTAGGCTTTTTGACTGTGTGAACACCTTCTTCTTTTTACAGCAATCAGATGGCCACAGTCGCTGCTTGTTTTGTATCAACGTATAGTGGATAATTGGTGTTTCACTTATACATAGATTAAATCTGCCTCAGAAGAAATCTAGTGTGCAGATGGCCTGGTCAGACTCTTGCACTGCAGCTAGTCCCATCAGGAATTCAGTCACATTTTAACCTGCTGTAGCTTGTGTATACATCTATCTAGTCCTTTTTGGAATCTTGATAAAATAATTATGTCAATAATATTCTACGACAGTGAAGTTCTCAGGAAGTTTGCTGCATGAATATTTCTTTTGGCCATTTTAAATGTGTTCCTAGTTTTACACGGGACAAGGTAAATAGTAGCACCAAAGTGACTGACCTTGTCCAGGTCTGAAAGAAAAAAATCCGCTTCACCAGTGGCAAGTTGGAAGCTCTCTCTAGTCTCTCAATTTGAGCAGGATTTAAACTTTCATTTAAAAAATATTTCTCCCCAACGGTTGCATAGATATCTTTCCTAATATGAACAGATGCAGTGGTATCTTTTAGCTTCTACACTGAGCAAAATCTGTCTGCCTTTTTTGAGTGGAGTTAAAATATATGAATATATATGTCACTTTATATCCATATAAAACATTTGGCCTACTGTGCTAACGTTTATATTTATAGAAGTTCATTACATATGTGCACTGTGCTACCACAGTTCCCGTTTTCTGGCTCATGAGAACACACTGGAAATGTATGCGAGAGTTGTGTTGTTTGCCACTGCTGAAAGATAATAGGTGATGTTTCTCTGCAGATACTCCCTGAGCACGTCAGATTCTTCAATTGCTGCTCTTCTTTGTGCTCTGTACCCTCACTTCCCCATTCACAGTTCTGACAACAGGTATGGGCTAGTTATCATATATATGTTCTTAACATAAAATAGGTTCTATTCCACAAAAAATGATCCAGGGATGAGGCTCTGAAAGCTTTTTGGCTACAGGGAGATTAGAGCTGAAACAACTGACGCAAGCTTTCAAATATTTGTGAGAAATGGAGCAGTAAGTAAAGGACAGGATAACAGTGATGATCAGATCAATGAAGAGATGCTGTTGTGACTCTGTATTTCTTTAAGAAACTGCATCCTGGGCAATACAACTTGGCTATAACAGCTTGCTCTATAATGAAAGCTCACCAAAGAAATCTCTATGGAATTTAAAAAAATATATTTAAAAGTGAATAAATATTGTCTTATTAGGGAAACTGTCTGTCTTTATAAAATCAGTAAATGTATATATGTATGTACTGCTGCAAGTTTTACTGTAGTCTAATAGAGCTTCTGTATGTCTCTTACCCTTTGCGTAGCTTGCCAGCACACACTGGTGTTCGGAGACCACTCTTTAGCAACACCATTGTGCTGAATTCATTATTTCCCATAAACAGGTATCACCTTCAGGCCCTACGGCACCTGTATGTGCTGGCAGCGGAACCAAGACTCCTAGTGCCTGTTGATGTGGATACAAACACTCCTTGTTACACACTACTCGAGGTTACCTATAAGGTAATTTATCCGGGGGAAGGAGGAGGGCATGGGGCTGTGAAGCTTGAAGTTAATTTAAAACTTCATGTACAGAGTGTATACATATCTCAGTGTTGTGGCCTGCAATCCTGGTTTTGTTTTCAGTGCTCCAATGAAGTCAAACCAGATTGTCTAGGCAAATAATGAAGGTACTCCTCCCAACCCATATCTTTTGTTTCTAGTTGTTTGAGTGACACCTTGAAGGTAGAACCAGGAACAAGTGAAATGCACAGCGAAGTCCTACAGAATTGACTGATCTAGGGTAACAGTTATCTGTATAAATACAGTGGAGATTTTCAAAGGCACAGAGTCAGTGGAAGTTGGTTTAAAAATCTCCCCAGTGCTTTTAAAATGGGAGACTCAGCATTCCCCTGGCTATACTCATTAGGCACTTCTTGAGCTGAGTGCCCATCCTCCACAATGGATTGTTGGAGAAAGATACATTCAGGATCAGACAACTTCCTACAACTGATGTATAATGTGGCATGGTTGGGGCCCTAACAAATTCACAGCCGTGAAAAACACGTCACAGACCATGAAACTGGTCTTTCCCCATGAAATTTGGTCTTTTGTGTGCTTTTACCGTATACTGTACAGACTTCCTGGGGGAGATCAGTGTTTCCCAAACAGGGTCCTGATCCGAAAAGGGGAGATAGGGGAGTTGCAAGGTAATGTTAGGAGGGTTGCAGTGGTGCAGCCCTTACTTACGTGCTGCTGCTAACAGGGCTGCTGCCTTCAAGCTGGTCTGCAGGAGAGTGGCCAGCAACCGCTACTCTCTGGCCACCCAGATCTGCAGGCAGCAGCGCAGAAAAACCATACCAGGCCATCCTGACTTCTGTGATACTGCTGATGGCAGCACTGCCTTCGGAGCTGGGCTCTCGGCCAGCAGCCACCACTCTCCAGCAGCGGAGCTCTGAAGGCAGTGCCACCACCAGCAGCTGCACAGAAGTAAGGGTGGCAGTACCATGACACCCCTACAATAACCATGCAACTCCCCCACAACCCTCTTTTGGGTCAGGACCCTACAGTGACAACACCGTGAAATTTCAGATTTAAAAATCTGAAATCATGAAATTTACAATTTTAAAAATCCTTTGACCATGAAATTGAGCAAAATGGATGTGAATTTGGTAGGGCCCTAGGCATGGAATAGCCTGTGGGATAAGGACAGGCCTTGCCAGCCTTTAGGAGAAGAGAACAGCAGAGACCTTAGTGATCTGACCAGACATGCGAAAGCACCTCCTGTTGTTGCTGTGGAAGATCGCCCATACAGGCTGTGTAGTGCATTTTTAAAAGGTGGGTGTTAGGTTGAAAAATGTCCCCTTCTCATGACAACGGTGCTATGCATGTTGACTCAGCCGTGCTGCCATCCTCTGCTTTCCTGTATACATTTTGTGACAGACCTGAAGCAGCGCTCAGTGGAGCTTGGAAGCTTGTCTTTCACCAACAGAAGTTGGTCCAATAAAAGATGTTCCCTCCCCTACCTCGTCTCTCTCACTTTGTGACATAAATGGTAACATTAAGCCACCGTTTCACCAGGAAAACGGATACAGAAAATACAAGATACTTGCAGTGCAGCCAGGCTGAACAGAGGTGCAACCGAGAAACTGGCGTGCTTTCTGTCACTGTGCACTGAAGCTGTTTTTACTAACGCCTGAATGTTGTTGGTGTTTAAAGGGCACGCAATGGTATGAAGAAACCACAGAGGAATTGATGGCACCAACCCTCCTTCCAGAGCTTCACTTACTTAAGCAGGTAAATCAGGGCTCTGACTGAGTAAGGTGCATTTTGATCCTGTGATGCAGTGAAGATTCACTCAGTGAGCAGAAAGGAGGGTGGCCACTGGGGACCTGGTTAGTGCTCTAATTCCTTGCCCTGGCTCCAGTGCATGTTAGAACAGCCTGGGATTAGCTCTAGCCCATGTCCTCTGACAGTGGCTCCCCAAGACCCTTTACTACCTGTGGGATAGCCATAGTGCAGTCCACTTAGTTATGCCCCTACATGTCCCTTCCTGCCTCTGGTCCCTGTCACCTCTACACCCACCGGGGATTCCCCCGTGCCAAGGGCATCCTCTGCAGGGAACACAGCAAGTTTCTGTCCTCTTGGAGTCTCCAGTGACACAGAGCAGATGGTGCTGAGAGGGAGTACCTGCCCTTCTAAGGGGATCGAAATTGAAATAGATTTCTGTAGCTCCCTTTTGTCTTGCAGTCCCTGTTACTACCATATAAGTGATATGCTCCTCACTAGTAAATTAAAACCTTTCTATTGGCAGATCAGAGTGAAAGGCCCACGATACTGGGAACTACTAATAGATTTAAGCAAGGGGACACACCAGCTGAAGTAAGTATTCATGCTTACTTACCTAGATTGACTACATTTGTTAATGTCCCTTAATATTTGAGTAAACTTGTGAAATTTTTTACCTCCTATAGTTAGAAGTAACACCTAAAATGTACAATAGCTGAAAGAAAGTAAAGAAATTCTTCAGTTTCAGTTTGTCTACTTTTGGGCATTTGACAGCCCCTTTGTGTGTAGTCAGTTTCACTCTTCCTCTGGATTGTCAGTTTTTACTTGTTTTGTGGGTTTTTCATATTTTTTTTAAAAAAGAGAAGGGAAAATGGGCAGGGGACCTCAGCTAGAAACTACTTTTAATATGGGGAGGTTTTGGGTTTTGTGTGTAATTGATGAGATTTCTCTTTGCCTCTGTCCTTTAAAACTGCATGCTGCTGTTAGAGTGGCTAGCTAACTCTTATAATGTGCCAGAGGTGATAGTTTTCTGAAGCGTACACAGTACTAATTAATGCAGATTACAATTGTCCAGTGGATGTATTTAAATGTTAAAGGACAGTAATCGTATCTGAGTGTCAAAGGGGTAGCTGTGCTAGTCTGTATTCACAAAAACAACGAGGAGTCCAGTGGCACCTTAAACACTAACAGATTTATTTGGGCATAAACTTTTGTGGGTAAAACCCCCACTTCTTCAGATGCATGGAGTGAAAATTACAGATGCAGGCACATGAAGAGAAGAGAGTTACCTTACAAGTGGAGAACCAGCGTTAACAAGGTCAATTCAGTCAGGGTGGATGTGGTCCATTCCCAATAATCAATGAGGAGGTGTCAATACCAAGAGAGGGAAAATTGCTTTTGTAACGAGCCAGCCACTCCCAGTCCGCCCAAATTAAGGTGTAAATTATGCAAATGAATTGAGCTCGCAGTTTCTCTTGAAGTTGTTTTGAAGTTTTTGTTTGTTGAAGGATGCTACTTTAAATCGTTTTGAATTCCAGGAGATTGAAGTTCTCCTGACTAGCCTTGTTCTTACTGATGTTGATTTGTGTTGCATTTATTCTTTTACATAGGGACTGTCTGGTTTGGCCAATGTACATGGCAGAGGGGCATTGCTGGCATGCAATGGCATAGATCACATTAGTAGATGTGCAGGTGAATGAGCCCTTGATGATGTGGCTGGTGCGGTTGGGTCCTCTGTTGGTGTCACTAGAGTAGATATGGGGACAGAGTAAGCAGCAAGTGTTGTTACAAGGTTTGGTTGCTGGGTTAGTGTATTTGTGGTGTGTAGTTGCTGATGAGTATTTGCTTCAGGCTGGGGAGCTGTCTGTAAGCGAGGACTGGCCTGTCTCCCTGGGTTGATGATGTGGGATCATTTTCCAGGGTAGGTTGTAGGATAGGTTAGGCTATGTTGATGATGAGGGATCATTTTCCTGGGATTGGCCTGCTTCCCAAGGTCTGTGAGAGTGAGGGATCATTTTCCAGGATAGGTTGATGATGGCTAAACTGGGGAGGTTTTAGCTGGGAGCTGTAAGTGATGGCCAGTGGTGGTCTGTTGTTTTCCTTGTTGGGCCTGTCCTACAATAGGTGACTTCTGGACTATTACAAGACAAGCCCAACAAGGAAAATAACAGAACACCACTGGCCATTACGTACAGCACCCAGCTAAAACCTCTCCAGCTTATCATCATTTCCTATCCTGGAGAACGATCCCTCACTCCCTGGTCTCCTCGTTATATCTGAATATAGGATTCACAAGTAAAATTATTCCTAGCATTTTAGATAGCAACCTGGAATTGTAAAGTCTGGAAATGACATATGCAAGCTAGAGTGGCGTGAAAAGAGCCACTTGAATTTTTCACTAGTAATTTTGCTATTTCATTTAATGTAAATGACACAGTGAAGATTAGGCTGGATACGGCAACACACCCTGTGTGGAGCTACACATAACACCACCCACAGATTGGATAGGATGCGATGGCCCATGTGTAATAAGGGGGAATCTCACCGTTAGCATATTCAGGCAGTCCTGTGCAGTCTCCACTGGCTGCCTTTCGGGTTTTGAGGTGGGGGTGAAGGTGATGGTTTTGACCTGTAACTCCCCTAGTGGCTTTGGAGCTGTCTACCTGAGAGTCCCTCTTTCCCGTGCCATAATGCCACAGGTAACATGAGGCTGCCAACGGGACATGCGCTCTGGGGCCCCCAGCTTTGGAATTAGCAATCCCCTTGGGTCCACAGTAGCCCGAAGCTGCTGGCATTCAGGGCATGCTGCAGAGCGGCCCTCCTCCCCGCCCTCACTATTTTAAAATGGGGGAGGATTGTGAGGCTGGTGTCTTGGTGGTGCTGCAGGGGACAGTGGTTTTACCTTTGTTTGCCTGGCTCCCTGGTTATGGGTTACTGCAGCATGATGATGTGATGTAGTGTTTTTGATAGGATATTTTACAGTTATGGGTAAAGGATCCCAGAGCATATGGATAAGACGCCCTTTTATATAAATCTAAATAAGTGTAAATGACTTTTCTGAACAAACTCAATTGCTTTGCAGTAGCGAAGCTCTGAGTTGTTTTCACGTATGTGGTGCTCACCCTAACTTGTAGGGTTGCTCCTGAACGGCAGGTTGTTGGCGTTGCCATCTCTTGCTGTAAGAGGAAAGAGCCCATTCTCTAGGGAAAATGGAGCAAAGCACTGATGCATGGCACTACTCTTTGTCGAGTGTGAATGGAACCCTCTGGTGCCATTGTTAGGTAGTGATGCTTGGGGGCTGAACCACCCATTAAGGGTAGAGATGGCTGTGTTGACTTTTTCAGAGGGAATTCATAATATTGTATAGATCAGTAATGCTGGAAAACCTCATTCCTCTTTGCTCTCCCACTGCTGCTCCCCCCGCCCCGCCAGATTGCCTTCCTGTGGTTGGATGTCAGAGAAATTGAGATCTCCCCATGCATGTGGATATACAGGAGCTAAATAACAAGGAAGCAAATCCCTGGATGGGGACATTAGCCCAGACAAGTGACTAGATTGCTAGTTATTTCTATATCTGTTTGCCATGTCATGAGTCAGTACCACAGCTGGATGGAAAGAGATTTAAATAAGTTCAAAACTGTAAATGTTGTTGTTTTTTCAGGTCGATCCTTTCTAAGGATGGCATTCTGTATGTAAAACTGAGAGCTGGGCAGCTCTCGTACAAAGAGGACCCAATGGGCTGGCGCAGTTTGTTAGCACAGGCGGTCACTCACAGGAACTCTGAAACTCGGGCGTTCAAGGTAGCGTCATCTAACTGTTCTGCTAGCGAGCACAAAGCAGTAAAGTGACCGCTATGGTTACCGGCAGCTCTGCATGCAAACTTCTCACCTGAACAGTGCTGGAGCTTTAAGAGAACTGTAGTAGGGCAGAGTGGTTGAGATATTGGGCCTGCTGCCTTCCTGGGTTCAAATATGGGCTCGCGGGGTTGTGATGAAAAGCTGTTGCTATCTGACAGCTACTTGGCCTGTGGGAAATGAATTAGTGGGTTCAGTCTAATTCCCTCTGGCCAGGAGCCCGTCACAAAACTGCCGTCGTCAGAGCCCAGAGCGTGAACTGGCACGTCAGTGGGGAATTCCACCTTTAGAAATGGCCTTTAAAGAGCACGGATGGAGCAAGCCACGGGATGCAGCTGAGAAATATGTACAGCCACTGCCTGTGCTGCTTTCACTCAGAATTTCAAGTGGCACAGTGCTGCCAATCTAGTACTTTGCAGGAGTGCTGAAATCACTCTTACAAATGGCATGAATTCATGGCTGTAGGAAAATTAGCCCAGCAGCTGCCACAGAGCACTGGGCCAGGCTGAGCACCCACACCATCAGCCCTGCCTCTTTGCTTTTTAAATCAATACATGGCGCACTTTCTGCAGTGGTCAGATGAAAAGGTTACGAGACTTTGATTTTGCTGATTAAATCAATCATGTTGATTATAACGACCTACACTGAACTCTGGAGAATCACAGTAGGGAAGGAGGGAAGGGTATAAATTATTGTTTGACCTATGCAATGAAAGCAAAAGATTCCTAAACTAAAGTGTGCATTTTTACCTCTTTTTAGCCAGAAACTATTTCTGCTTTCACTTCTGATCCGGCACTACTTTCATTTGCTGACTATTTCTGCAAACCAGCTGTGAACATGGGTCAGGTACACATTGCCTATATGTGGGATATTGCTCAGAAGAATGGTTTCTTTTCTTGTTTTCATAAATAAAATGCAGAAAATGAATGTTAAGTTGCAGACAGCGGAGCTAAATCAGTAATGCAAGAAAAATTGTTGTGAAAAGACTTCGTCCTTGGAGGTATTTGCTATATAGAGCAAAATGGCATTTCATTAAAAAGAATGCACAAAAATAGAAACAGAAAATAGAACTATGGTACCTGCACTTGAAAAGCTTTTCAGTATAACCTTCTGCCACTAGTTAACCTCACAATTATACACGCTGAATCCCCTGTGGTTTGTACAAGGTATAGCTAATGAATACTGAGGGTATGTCTACACTACGGGATTATTCCGATTTTACATAAACTGGTTTTGTAAAACAGATTGTATAAAGTCGAGTGCACACGGCCACGCTAAGCACATTAATTCGACGGTGTGCGTCCATGTACCGAGGCTAGCATCGATTTCCGGAACATTGCACTATGGGTAGCTATCCTGTAGCTATCCCATCGTTCCCACAGTCTCCCCTGCCCGTTGGAATTCTGGGTTGAGATCCCAATGCAAAAACAGTGTCGCGGGTGATTCTGGGTAAATGTCATCACTCAATCCTTCCTCCGTGAAAGCAATGGCAGACAATCATTTGGCGCCCTTTTTCCCTGGATTGCCCTGGCAGACGCCATAGCATGCCAACCATGGAGCCCGTTTTGCCTTGTCACTGTTGCTGTATGTGTACTGGATGCTGCTAACAGACGCGGTACTGCAGTGCTACACAGCAGCATTCATTTGCCTTTGCGCGGTAGCAGAGACGGTTACCATCTCTATTGCACCATCTGCCATGCCATTGTAAATTGGCGATGAGATGACGGTTATCAGTCGTTCTGTACCGTCTGCTGCTGTCATGGGTGCTCCTGGCTGGCCTCGCTGAGGTCGGCCGGGGGCGCATGGACAATAATGGGAATGACTCCCCGGGTCAGAAAAGAGAGAGATTGCTCTCTGGCCTCTAAGTAAAACTGCCATATTAAGGAGGACTGACCTATTTTTTAGACAAACATAAAGAAGGGA